>NW_019268529.1:5296214-5302034 GCF_002738365.1 Cucurbita moschata
TTTTTTTTTTTTTTTTTTTTTTTTTTTTTTTTTTTTTTTTTTTTTTTTTTTTTTTTTTTTTTTGTCATAAAGGAAGTTAGGAGCACTGCCTGTCTGTCTTAAACCATCTATGGTGAATGAGTGCAGTGTCCCTTTATAACATCCATGCACCCCTTCCCCCTACCCACCCTCACAAAAGAGAAAAAAGAAAAAAGAACAAAGAAAAAGAACGAAGTAGAAAAACGCCAAACAGCATTTTTTGGGGGGTGGGGGAATAAAAACCTGACTTTTCAAGTAGACCAACAAAGAAGGGTAGCTTTTCCAAAAAAAAGAGGAAAGGTAGCACATTGGTTGGTTGGTGTTAGTTTTAGAACAAAATCAGCATAAAAAACTGACCATTTGGTTTTGGTTGGTAAACCAGCTATTTTTTAACAATGTAGAAAAAGTGTCCAAACACATATTTGGGGAGACAAACGAAGACTAGGAGGAAATATTGGTCAAAGATCAGTAACCATCCTCTAATGGGAGTCCAGAAGTAGAAGGAGAAGAGGAGTATCCCATTTTTAGAAAATGTTTCCAAACACATCATGGGGATGGGACCTTTGGATTAGACCTACAAAACCGAAAGCTTCTCCTACTCAAGAAGGCTACCAATAAGGAATTAAAGTATCTCATTCATACTTGGGAAGTAAACACAAATCTTATCCTCAATAGTCATCTGCCTGTTCGCTTGTAAATACCCAAATTTTATCCTCAATAGTTTGGCTATTGCATGGTGTCTTCCGAAGAGATTATAGAAAGATTGCCTTATTGAATTACTCTACGACTGGTGGTTCAAAGGAAGATTCAAAGTGTTTTGGTCCAATCTTTGAGACAACTTCAAGCATACTACGTCAAAATGGAGTGCCCTTCACAATTCCTTTTCTAACTCACCTCCTCTGTTGATCAACTTAGATTGGAGGCCTTTTGTCTAATTCCTCCTTTTTGGCTCCAGTCTTCTCATCCCTAAGGCTGTTTAGTTTATTTTCCCTTTGGCTCTTTCATTGTTTCTCATTAAATTTAAAAAAAAAAAAAAAAAAAAAAAAAGGAGCAAAATCTTCCTTTTCCTTTTTGCTTATAATTTGTTTCTCTTAACTTGGAACTTGTTTTATTTCTTCTTCGCTGTTACTTTAAATACTATTAGATGTCACTTCTATTTCCAAAACGCAGGAGAAGGGGGAAAAAAGAGAGAGAGAGAGAGAGAGAGAGAGAGAGAGAGAGAGAGAGAGAGAGAGAGAGAGAAACTATTAAGGTCTTTAAGTAATGTGTGCAGGTCAGGGGTGGACAGCTGTGGGGAACAGATGTGTACACATACGATTCAGATCTTGTTGCTGGTATGTAATGTCTCGCTATTTTCTAGTTCATTGAATTGATGTGGATCTATGGGACATATCACAGGTTGTTGTTCTATTTTGTGTTCTAGTTCTCATGCATACAGGTTACTGTCGTCCAACAGCTTCTCCTCCTCCACCTGCTATCCAGGAGTTGCGTGCAACCATCAGAGTTTTACCTCCACAAGATTGTAAGTTTGTTTATTTTTATCTTGTTTAGTAGATGGCTATATTTTATGACGGGTTTTATCCATCACGTAGTGTCATAGTAGCTTTATATCTTTTAGAAGCATACACTTCTCAGTGTATTACTAAAAAGCAAATTCCAAAGTAATCCTTTGACACATGCTCCGTTAGAGCTTATAGAAAATCTCTCCCATTAGCTTATATTGGTGGAATAACATGCCCCTCCATGGATGGCCCAAAAATGGATTCATTAATAAACTCAAAGAGCTAAAAGAGGTCTTCCAACAAATGGAACAAAGAAGCTTTTGGTTGTGTTTCTACAAAAAGAAACTAACTCCTTAAAGAAATTACTCTTCTTGATCAAATGTAGGAAACTGACCCTATCATAATAGTCCAACACACACATAAGAAGCTCGTGAAAGCCGAACTTTCATTTCGTTGGCAGTAAAGGAAGAGCAATCTTGGTACATAAGTGTAAAAAAACGATGTCTTGAGGTGGGTAATATAAACTCCATATTTTCTAGCGCATCATGACCTCAAAAGAAATGAAAGAGTACCATCATAGAAATTCTATCTAACACCAGACAGAAGTACGGTCAATGAAGATGAAATTGTATAAGAATGAGTGTATTAAAAAAATCTACAACCTGATTCTAAATAATTTTTTACCTTTGGGTTTTGGATAGCATAGTCCTTATTTATATTGTTGAGAACATTAGTTTTTCTCTCTACTCTTTTCCATATCTTTTTACTCGGATTACTTTTCTTTTTAATGCATAAATTCTTGTTTTTTTTTTTCCCATCAATTTTGAGGTTAATATTCTTTATTAGTTAATTTTACATCTAATTTGTGATAGGTTACGTTTCTACTCTTCGAAATAATGTTCGATCTCGAGCTTGGGGAGCTGCTATTGGTTGTAGCTATTGTGTTGAGAGATGCTGCATTGTGAAGGTAATGAAGCTTTTAAATTTTTTGATATAGGTTTTCAACCCTGAATGGTTTAGGACAGAATGAGTTATCAATTGCTTCATTTTATTTTATTTTAGACCCAATTGCAACACATTGATCCTTGTATTATTAAGGCTTCTATCAACCTTGTTTTTTTTCTTTTTTTCTTTTTTTTTTCTTTCTTCAGAGAGGAGGTGGAACCATTGACCTGGAGCCGTGTCTTACACATACATCTGCAGTTGAGCCCACCCTTGCTCCTGTGGCTGTCGAGCGGACAATGACTACAAGGGCCGCAGCTTCTGTAATGACTTGACATAATATTTAACCGCATGTCCTTTTAAGTTCACTTTTGGGGTTCTAAAAGTTCATCTTTCAGTCTGATGATATGCAATAATAAAATTATTTTCCTGATCACTGCAGTAAAAATTGCTTCCTGTTTTTAGAAAATGAATAAAAATTTATATATGTTAAAGACTCTTCAAAGATATGAATATGATGTAACCCTTGATTTGATTATAAAAACAGAAATAAAGAAAACTGGCTGCTAGTAAACGGTGAAATAGAACTTTGGCTGTCCTGCTCTACATCTGTTTTTTACATTGTAGTTTTATTTTTACGATGCCCTGCTTACTGTCTATTTCATAGTACATTCTACCTATTCTCATATCTCATTTAAAATCTTCAAAATTGAATGTTTTATTAGGGACTTCAAATGAATAACATAAACATTTGTCATTGCTTTGATTTTTCATTTTCATTATTTTCTGGTTTTGTTTTAAATGAAATAACAGAGATTTACCATGTTATGCTATGTTTTTCAGAATGCGTTGCGTCAACAGAGATTTGTAAGAGAAGTTACAATTCAGTACAACCTTTGCAATGAGCCATGGTATTCTTCAAATCTCGCCTTTTAATACTGCCCCTGCAGGGTTTTGCCAAAATACTACCTTAAAAAATAGCTTTAGGTCTGTTTACCTTGGCTTTTATGCATGTCTCTTTGCGTTGAGGCATATATTTTATTTATTTATTTATTATTTTCACTAGATCCAACCCAATAAAATATATTTGTAGTTTGTTGGAATGCATATACATCCCATATTGCTGAGATATGTGATATTTCCTCTCCCATCCAGTGTGATCAATGAATCTTCAGAACTCCTTAACTGTATCCATTTATTATCAATGTTCTTAAAAAGACTTTTCTTGTTTTTGCCTTACCGTAAGACAAGGCTCAAACTTAGGAAATTGATGATATTCGTATTAAAGCTCTTTTGCAACATTATTTCGTTGATTTGGTAACTACATCTATCACTTGGAGATTCTAGTGGTCGAAAAGCTAGGGCAAGTAGTAAACAGTTGGAGATTCTACATCTATCACTTGGAGATTCTAGTGGTCGAAAAGCTAGGGCATGTAGTAAACAGTTGGATCTTTTTCAAATGCTGTAGATTAAACAAACGTCACAAGAGATTAGTCAAGTAGCATATAACCATAAGATGGTTCGGACCCCATGTTTATCCAAAAACAAGATAGTAAAATACGTTAGTGTCTTGCTTTTGAGATCTTTTTGGCAGTTAATGGCATTGTCATGACGTATTTCTTATGACGTACTTCTTGCATGGTATGATGTACTATGTTTCTTGAACATTACATAACATAACCATCTTTGAATCTTGCATCGTGTGATATCTTAGGTTACATAACGTAGACAGGATTCACTTTGCCCCTGGATTACCCTATAAACTTTCAAAATGTTCGTCTTTAATGTTCCATTGACATATATCTCCAGGATTAAATACAGCATAAGTATTGTTGCGGATAAAGGTCTAAAGAAGCCACTCTATACATCTGCGCGATTGAAAAAGGGAGAAGTTTTGTATCTAGAAACTCATGCATGCAGGTATATAAAGTCCCACCATAATGTTTTCCTTACCTCATAACCCACTCATAATCAACTATGCACAAGTTATTCATTTTTATGAGGTGTGAAATGCAACAATCGTGGTTGGCATAGGAATCAGCTCAATTTAGGGTGGCCACCTACCTAGATTTCATAATATTCTATATGCTACTTAACAATCAAATGTAGTAGGGTTAGACGGTTGTCCTGTGAGATTAGTCGAGCTTATAACCAAATGTAGTAAGATCAGATAGTTATCTTGGAATATCAGTCAATAGATAAAGAAAATGATTAGTGAAATACTTTATGCAAGTTTTAATTTGTCCGAAAAACTACTGTGTGAAGGTATGAACTCTGCTTTTCTGGAGAGAAAATGGTGAAAACCATTGTAGCATCTCAGGGGCATGAAGCTGATGCCGAGAAATCTCAGAACCACTTTGTGCACTGCCCAAATGGTGAAAGAACCGATAATGATAATACCTTGATTGATGTGTTTCGGTGGTCTCGATGTAAGATGCCACTGCCCCAGAAGGTTATGCGTTCTATCGGGATTCCACTGCCTTCCGAACACGTGGAGGTACTTCTCTCCAGCTTTCTCTCAATCCCATTTTTGCTACACATTCATCATTTATTAAGACCATTACATTGTGGCGTAGTTGAGTTAAGGCATTTGCTCTTTCCTTTTGTTGGGGTAAAAATGTGGTAAGAAAGAAGAGCATGAGACTGAATTATGAGGAGGTTTCAACATTTGGGTTATTGGTTTTAGGTACTTGAGGATAATCTGGACTGGGAAGATGTACAGTGGTCACAGACTGGCGTTTGGATAGCTGGAAAAGAATATCTACTTGCTCGTGTGCATTTCTTGTCTATGAATTAGTTGCATTTATATGTCTTTGAACTAGATGTATGGGAATATGTACTTCTTAATCATATTATATTTCAGAGTAGGATGAGCTGCCATTACAATATACTGAATTTTTATTAGTTGATATATCATATTGGACGTGGAAAACTGGACTCTTTGATCATCTTTGTTATTGCCCGGTCTTGTCCCATTGCCTTCTCTGGTTGAACGTTTGTCGTCATTTCTTTTCATTCTTCGAGTCATTTTTTATAGCGGTACCATGGACAACTTTTTTCTTTTTTCGAACTAGCGCCATTGGATCATTCATACACGTTATTTTCTCATTTTAGTCTCTTACCGAGTAAAATAGAGGAATGAATAGGTGTTTGTGGTGAGATTTCAACCAAATGATAGCAAGGAAGCAATTAATTAGTCCTTGGTGTATATTTAAACCCAAATCCAATCCCAATCCCTTTGATGTCAATATTGTGTGCATTTCTCTAATTCTTTCATACTAAGTATCACCCACTACCTCCAAATATTCAAAGTAACAAATGCTAAGTCTTTTTTTTTTTTTTTTTTTTAGGCTCTATT
>NW_019268529.1:5302694-5305503 GCF_002738365.1 Cucurbita moschata
TTTTTTTTTTTTTTTTTATTTAGCTCTAAAGTTGTCGTGTGAACCCTTCTGCAAAATAAGCCATGCAAGGGTCCACATCCACTGAAAACCTCTCCGTGGCCGTTATATCATCGGCTTCTGGTGGCCGGTTCAGTCCCAACTCATTCTCTAGATACTTAAACCACTTGGCGTTTTCGAATTCCTGATTCTTTTGTACGACGAAGTTTGAACCTTCACAAAAACTCTGATCCACCTCGTCCGATTCGAATAAATGTATATTGTCTAAATCTAACATGTCCCAAAATTCTATGTCGGATTCCAATGGGATTTTGATTCCCATGTTGTTGGACTTCGATCCCATTTCCTCATCATCATCATTCTCTTTCTTCTCTTTCACTTCCTCTCCAAAATCAACGCGGTTTTGGGGCCAACATCCCTCAACTTGGCTACTTGAAATTGAGTTGGATGAAATGGAAGTACTGGTGGTTTGTTGTTTCGAGCAAACTAGGTTGTCGTTAATGGGGTTGCTCTTGTTCAGTGGTTCTGTCTCTAAATTTTGATTTTCATTGGAGAAGAGTACGCTGGAGGAGGACGAAGATGAAGTTGTTCGAGATTCTTTTGGTTCGTCTTCGGAGCTGTCCGAAACTTTGCTCGTTGGCAGTAATCTCTTCTTTAAATGTGTATTCCAAACGTTCTTTATCTCATTATCTGTTCTCCCAGGCAATCGAGATGCAATTTTAGACCACCTGCAATAATATGCATATTCTCAATTCTATTAAACCCAGGAACGAATTTTATTTTATTAGTAAAAGAATCTCACACAAATTTACCAATGGTAAGGATCTCTCATATTATAAACTTTTTAAAATACATAAAAAGCAAAAGATATAACTTTATATGATTTAATTAACCTAAACGTACATGTTAGTAGTTAAGTAGACTAGGAGTGAATCAAAGATATTGATCACGATTTTAATTAGTATTAAAAACTCCTAATTCATCATTTACTCTAAGAAGATAAAGATGAAGTAAATAAGAATCATACTTGTTTCCCCAAGTTTTATGCAGCTTGATTATGGTCTCCTCTTCATCTTGTGTAAAGTTTCCTCGCTTCACATCGGGTCGAAGGTAATTGATCCATCTTAAGCGACAACTTTTTCCACACCGTAACAATCCTATTAAGGAAAAACATAACAAAAGCATCATTATTTGAATATCATTGAACAGGTTAAATCAACCATGAATAAGAATATGATTGATTTGGTGTTTGTGAATATTCATATAGCCAACATCAATTTTTAGTTTGGTAAAAGATGGTAATCTATATGAGATTTGTAGGTGAGAACATCTTTTTTTAATAAGAGATTTGGATCGAGAAAAAGATGGTTGAACTAACTAAACTATGTTGATAAGGTGAAAGGAGATTAATTGATAAGGGTAACCAAAAGTTTTCGAAATTATGATGGGATGATTTGAGTATGGGGAGTGAGGTTATAGGGTGTGGTTAAGTGCAATGAATGGGAATTCTAAAAAAAGAAAAAAAAAAAGGAAATATAATTTTCATGTATGGAAGGAATGTAAATGAAAATGGGTATAAATGTGAAGAGATAATGTTGGTAAAGAATTAAAAATGAGATATGTAATTAAGAGGAAAGGAATAATTAAGGAAGAAATTAGCAGAAAATGAGTGTTGGAGGGTTGAAATTTGGCCAACTAATTTATTAAAAAACAAAACGTTTCAAACTTGGTTTGGAAATTAGTATTGGTTAGAAGATAAGAAACAAAAAAAAGCAAATGAAAGTATAACGTATATATATATATATATTTTTTTTTTTTTTTCTTTTTCTGGAGGGCATTGGAAACAAATGGCAATGCATGCAACTATTAAATTTTTGAATAATACCCATTTTGGACGCTTATTATGGAAAGAAATAGCATGAAATTTGGAAAATAAGGGAACCAGATCCAGAAATGGTGGTGGAAGAGGTGGGGGGGCGGCGGCGGCGGGGACGGCGGAGAGAGAGAGAGAGAGAGAGAGAGATGTGTGTGTGTACCTGCTTGCTTAGGAAGAGCTCTCCAATTATCATGGCCATGGTTTTGAATGAAAGTGATGAGCCTGAAATCTTCAGCAGGGCTCCATGGCCCTCTCTTCACTTCGTTCTTATCACAACATGGAGCTCTTCCTTTCCCCATTTCTTCTTCAACAACACCAACACCAACACCACCGATGATGATGATGATTTTTTCTCTTTACATATACATATACTTCTTATATATATATATATACAAATTTCCAAACTGAAAGAGAGACACAGAGAGAGAGAGAGAAATCAGAGGGAAAATGGACAGCAAAAGGCTCATCTCATAACTAGGGATAGGGAACCCCAATGCAATAAATAGAAGAAAAATCAAGGACCTATTTTTCTTTTCTTTTCCTTTTTTTCTTTACTCTAAATTAATTATATTTAATATTACCCAAATATTTTATTTAAATTCAATATTCCATCAAATTCCACCTCAGCTTTACCCTTCACTGACATGTTTTTTTTTTTTAAATAATAATACCTTTTTTTATGTGTTTAATTAATTATATAACATAGATATAGTCTATGAAGTCGATGAGACTTTAGAGAAAAATGAAGTGCTAGACTTTGTTTGAATTTGTGAGATCATTTACTAAACTATATGTTTCTTGGATAATTTTTTTTTATTTGGCGTAACTAGTGTAACACTAGACACCACATTTGAATTAGAGTAACTTTTATAATATGAAATAAAGCATGAATAATAATAAGAATGAGGTAAAAAAAAAAAAAAAAAAAAAAATTGG
>NW_019268529.1:5305667-5310677 GCF_002738365.1 Cucurbita moschata
AAAAAAAAAAAAAAAAAAAAAAATTGGTTGGGATTGGGTGAGGTCAATTTCAGGAAGGTAAGTGTGAAACCTAAGATGATCACCATCAACCGGAGAGGTTGAAGGGATCCATCGGATACCAAACATAAATCGTGATTTGATATCGCACACTTGATTAAATGCATTTTTAAAAATGATATTTATATAATTGGCAATTAGCACATCCTATGAGTCTCTGGGCTGGAATGGAATTTTTTTTTTTTTTTTCTTTGTTTCTATTTGAATGCCAAATAATTATTATGTAAGCAAACCCATTAAATCAGTATTTTCGCTCATTTACCTTTTCCATTCATATTCAATTTTGATTAATCATTTTTATCACCTTTCCTTTCCTTTCCTATTCAAATTTATTTTATTTATTTTAATTAAAAATGCTATTTATTAATGAATAAATAATAATAATAATATTAATAATAATGGGTTTGAAAAGATGTAAAAAGGTTGAGCAAGTTAGTAAGGAAAAGAGAGCATCTTAAATTGAACCCAACAAAACACATTCATATTTTTTACGGATAAAGTAAAATGGTGTATTTGGGAAACTAATTACTACCAATTTAATATCAAACACTACAAACAAAACACTCCTTCATTATTGGATTTTTCCTACTATTCTATTCTCTTCTTTTCTAAATTAACTTTTCAGCTTTCTTTTCTTTATTTCTTTTAAAATATTATGCAATTAATTCAACACTAATTCAACAATTAATGTGATTATTAGAATTTAAAAGAAGAAAGAGTCTCTCATTTGTGAATTAAAATTAAAAATAAAAAATAAAAAGGTTTCTTCGCATGGTTCATATTAGCTCGAATGCATGCTTAGTTCATCTTCGAATCTATAGCCGTTCAAGTCCACTGTTAGTGGATACTGTCCACTTTGACTCGTTACGTATAGCCGTCAGTTTCACGATTTTAAAATACGTTTGCTAAAGAGAGGTTTCCACACTATTATAAGAAATGTTTTATTCCCCTCCCCGATCGATGTGAGATATGACGAGTATGATGTACAAAAATATTGGATTTGGTAACCCAACCAAGTTGGTAGGATTGAATGGAAAGTACAAAAAATTAGATAAGGTTTGAATGAAAAAGAGAAGATGAAATGGAAGTAAAGGGTGAAGCACTTGGTCCACTCAAACACAACCATTCCAACCACTTACTATGTATGTGATGTTTGTTTGTTTAGTATATTCAATGACTCTCTCTTACATATTTTCAACTATTAATTAAACTCAATAATGCTAATAATAATGCTAATAATAATAATGTAAAGTATAAGTGAGTGTGTGATTTCTAAAATTTTGTTGTGGGTTAGTGAAATTTCACTAACCATTACGACTTTTAAAGGCTACCAAACACCACCACCAAGTCCAAACATAGACTTTTAAACTCCTAATCTAAACCAAACAACTTCAAATAAACTGAGTCAAACCATTTGCCAACACTAAAAGTGATGAAACGATTACATCACAATGTTATGTTCTGTTTGTATATCTCAACAAAATCTTGTTTCCTTTTCACTTCCTAATACAAACATTTCAAACAACAAGAACAACAAGGATGTTCTGTTCTGTTTGTATATCTCAGTAAATGAATACAATATTTCCCCACCCTAAGTTTGAATAAATAATTATGGTAATTTAGTTGATTTTGTAAATGGTATAACACTTTGGTACTTGGAGTTGACTATTTGGTCCAATATATACACTTCACATGATTTATTGTATTGATTCACGCTTCACCAATTTTTTCTCCTAATTATAAATTGTTGCTTGCAATCCATTTCAGGTTTATCTATACAAAAGCATTCTTCATCGGAGCATCTTTAATCAAACCTTATATATATATATATATATATATATATATAACGGAACATCAAATTAAAACCAACATTCTCCCCCATAATTCACAGGCTTTGACCGTACCTATATAAAAAGAGGAAAGAAAAGAGTAAGAAATGCAGCTGGAGAAGGATGTCCAAACACTTCAGCCTGTGATACACAGCCCTAGTGAGACAGGAGAGGATCCATGAAAATGAAGTATAACCATAAGGATAAATAATAAGCTCCAAATCCCCAATAAAAACTGATATAAACTTTGGGACTAAATTTTACAAACTCCTTCCATGTAGACCAAATGGTTTACTGTTGAACTTCAAAAGATGTCTGTCTACACAATCGCCAAGTCTGTATTAGAGAGTAATTGATAGAGTACGTTTGGGCACAAATATTTTCCATTCATCCACACAAGCAAGATGCCGCTCATGCATTCATCAAGCACCAACAAAATAAAACTGAAAATCCAGAATTTCAGGAGGTGATAAATGCTTTTACAGGTAACCTCCGCCCCTCAAGGCCAGCACTAGATGGAGAACAGAACCACCCTCAATGTTGTAGTCTTTAGCTGTTTTGTCATCTGCAAGCTGTTTGCCAGCATAAATGAGCCTGCAGAAAACAGAGGTAGAACAGTACTTATTATCCAAAGCAGAGTGGGTTTTCAAAACACCAAAGATGACCAAAAACAAATCTTCTTTAGAGTTCATAGAGAACAAATTTGTTAGGTCGGTATGATATATTTAATTCCACTCCAGAAAATAATAGCATTAAACAGATATTAGAAGAAAAAAGTAAGGGAAGCCAAGTAGAGAAAGCTTTAGTAACGTCACTGTCCAAGTCTATCATATTAACAATAGTCAGGCACATGATTTGAGCATTACTGCATTAGACCTTCTGAAATATGTATTTACAGTTTAAACTCACAGTTCCGATTATTCGTGAACCATGGACTTAGTTTTCTAAGTATGTGAAACTAACAAAAATCTTCCGTCAAACTATATCACCATTCTGAATCAACAGCTTCCTTGGACAACAATATTTTATACGAAAACTTAGATTTGAATTCCCATTTAAGTGATTTTCTAGTAATTTGAAAATATATTCATTGCTCTTAGGTTTCTTTTATAACCCTTCATTATGAGACCACATTACTGAGTACAGTAAATCCAACATAAGTACTTAACAGACACGTCCTTACTTTTATTTTCTGAACTCAACAAATATGTGGGTGGGAATCGATCCTTCAACCTTAGGAAAGGGTAATAGACATCTAATACATTGAACTCTACTCAAATTAGCAATAGATGTGTCCTTAAAAGCTAAACTGTTTGAGTTGTGTTATCTCGAGACATTTTAAAAATAAAATTTCAAGTATGAAATAAATGCTGGAATCTAAATCCAGCAACTTTATTGTTTTTTCTAAGTACAACTAATGAACCCTGTGCTAAGCATGACGGACCCACATCAAATTATATTCATAAACAGAGAGTGCATACTGATGTATTGTAGTTCTAGTAATTGGAGAAGAAGATGCTAATCACACATACAAATGCTAATAGATTAAACATGCTATTCACACATACAAATGCTAATAGAAAGATTGAGTCATTGTAGTTCTAGTAATTGAAGAAGGAGATAAATGCAGACCTTTGCTGAACGGGGGGAATCCCCTCCTTCTCCTCGACACGCTCCTTGATACGATCAATTGTATCTGTTGGCTCAATGTCAATCTCAATTTCCTTCCCGGTAAGAGTCTTGACCTTAATCATAGTACCTCCTCGGAGCCTCAAGACCAGGTGAAGGGTTGACTCCTTTTGGATGTTATAATCTGCAAGTGTTCGACCATCTTCCAATTGCTTACCAGCAAAAATTAATCTCTGCTGGTCAGGGGGAATGCCTTCCTTGTCCTACACATAAACAAACCAATTAAACTAAATTGCCTAATTGCACCTGTTGAAACTAGAAGGACAGTGTAATCCGGAATTCAAAATATGATTTTTTATTTTTTATTTTTTCCCCAAAAAGCACGCTGGAATCAAATTGCCACATCCGCTTATTGGGACCATAACAGCCTGCAGAATTTGCTTGCTGATAAAGTGGCGTAAGAAAGAAAATGAACATACACCAGAAAACGAAATCACGCCATGGAAGAAGTTAATATAATAAACAAACACACGATAAGAATCTGCATAGACTTAGAGACTATAAAGAAAAAATACTACATGGTTTGAATATAAAGAAAATGTGTCCGAGGGGATGAAAAATAAAATTTTTAAACAGAAAAAAGGAAACCTACTCCAGCTTAATTTGACTACTAAACGTAGAAAAGAAGGCAAAAGGAAATAATAAACATGAATTTCTTAATTTTCTTTCCATTGGTTCATGCAATGACACAAAATCCGAAACACGCGCAGGTTAGTGAGAATTGATCAGAAACCAGAGTTTCCATAACATCTCCCCCCCGACGAAGACAGAGATAAAAAGAAGAAATAACTTCCAAAACGCGAAGGAATCTGTGAGTCGTGAAACAAAGATGTTAGCGGTGGATTAAACAAGAAAATCAGACTAAAGATGAATCAGAGGAAAGAAACAAGAAGCATGGGCAAAGCAGAAGCGAAATAGAAGCAAAGAAACCAAAGCCAGAAAATTGAAGCAAGATTAAAAGCTGACGAAGTAACGGCAGAAATGAATCGATAGAAAATGAAGTAAGAGAAAGAAATGAGAGAATAAGGACCTGGATCTTGGCCTTGACATTATCGATTGTATCACTACTCTCGACCTCGAGAGTGATCGTCTTCCCAGTTAGGGTTTTGACAAAGATCTGCATCGCTACTTGTTCCGAATTTCTCAGGATCAGAGCGAGAGAAAAATCGAAAAAGATAACGATAGGAGATTAGAAATAAATTGGGCTAAATGCCTCTACTACAGCTGCCATTGCCAATTAGATTTTTTTTTTTTTTTTTTTAAATTAATAAATATACTATTTTAATATTCAAGGAGAATAATTCGACTTTTTACCAAATTACCCCTTCATTTAATGAGGACTAATTTTGCCGTGGTTTTCCTATAATTGCTGTCCTCTTTGATAAATTATCCAAATTCTATTTATTGTTTTTCAAATTCTTTTTTTTTTTTTTTT
>NW_019268529.1:5311160-5332191 GCF_002738365.1 Cucurbita moschata
ATTTTTTTTTTTTTTTTTTTTAAATTAATAAATATACTATTTTAATATTCAAGGAGAATAATTCGACTTTTTACCAAATTACCCCTTCATTTAATGAGGACTAATTTTGCCGTGGTTTTCCTATAATTGCTGTCCTCTTTGATAAATTATCCAAATTCTATTTATTGTTTTTCAAATTCTTTTTTTTTTTTTTTTTTAAAACCCCAACCTGCTACTTATTTTTTTTTTTAAAAAAAAAAAATGAAAGTTGTACCTTTTATCTCTCCATTTTCTTCCACCATTTGATTTAATTTTAAAATATGATTCAAACGTGGTCAAACTTGAAAGTGACGCTATGTAAAAGTTTGACCCCTTTTTCTTTTTTAAACATTTTTTTTATCAAATATATAAGGAAAGTTGTTGATTAATTCCCTTAAAAGAGTTTATTTCCAGACTTGAGCCATTTGGAACTACCCTCTACTTGGTTCAAAAAAGTCTAAAATCATATTTATTCCCACCTATTTAATTATTATAAATCTTGCATCCAAATTTTATTTAATTTATTTATGTATTCCCTTTTTTTTTTTTAATAAAAAGAAAAGGTAATGAAAATGAAAATTAAGAAAATAAAGAAAAATGCAGAGAATCGGAACCCTGAAATTTCAGAAAAAGTTGGTAAAAATAGGACCCACTTCTATTCTGCAGCTGCGGCATTGGTGAATGGTGAGACGACCAGATTCTTTGCATTTTGGATCCTTACTTGGGCCCTACCCTTTTCCTCAACTCACATCTCAAGATTAAAGTTTATTGGGCCCTACCCTTTTCCTCATCTCACATCTCAAGATTAAAGTTTATTGGGCCCTACTATGGACCATTCAAGCCCAATACCAAACGGGCCCATTCTACTACCTTTGAACATTTTATAAAGTAATTAAAAATCAGTTCTTTATTTATATTCTTTTTCCTTTTTCCTCCGAGATATATAGTTTTTTTTATTATTATTATTCTTTAAGGAAAACAATGTGTTGAGAAGGATGAAGTGATGACGCAAAAATAAGTTTATTTTTAATAAAAAAAAAAATAAAATAGGTATTGATAGGTCGTAAAATATAAAATATAGCTTGATTTGGTTGGGAGTGAATTAATAAAGCATGCATGATCTAGAAGTGAATTAATAAAGCATGCATGATTTAGAAGGGAGTCACATTATTATAGAGGGACAGGAAAATTTAATAAGAACGTTAGAAGAATATAAATGAAGTTATTAATTAACCTATTTACATTATAAGTGAAATTATTGAAGTTATATAATTTAAGAGGGTGGTTATAAGTTGGAAGTCGTTTACTATTATTATGTTTTCAATTATAAAAAAAAAGAAGTAGAAAATAATATGAATTAAGTTTGATTTTAAAAATAAATAAAATAAAATGGTTAGAATTAATGAGCGTTGAATCTTAAAATTGCTTGGTGGGTGGCGGCCACATTTGATAAAAATAAAATAAAAGAAAAGAAAAGAAAAGAGGAGAAATTTCGTTAGTTTCATTAATGGGGGAGTTTGAATGAGAATGAATGCGTTGATGTTACAAGTTTTTATATTATATAATTTTCAAAATGTTTGACCAACCCTAATTAATACCCCCACCCGTACGTGTAAGAACACTCCCAACATTTTCAAGGATTTGGAAACATCTTATGTTATTTACTTTATTCCATAAATGTCCCATTCTATTTTTTTTTTTTTTTATTATTATCTTTATAAACTCTCCTCTTCCTAACAAAATACAAATTGTTAGGTGGAATTGAATTAAAAGTATTAAATAACACAAACCACTACCGTTGAAAATGCAGTAAACCCAAAGTTGTAGAACCAACAGTGGTGCGAGGGTTGTTGAGTTGAGTTAGAATGTACTACGAGCATTAATTGAAGGAAGGGCATTTTCGTCCTTTTATCCTCCAAATAAACCGACTTTTTAGAAACCAAGAAATTAAGCAATGACCAAGTGTTTTGTAGTTTTACACGTGCCACCAACCCATGAATGGTTAGTGTAACCAAAAGTCCATGCACGTCTCTTTATAGTATTAATATAATATCTCCTCCTCCCGTTCGTGTGCATTTTTTTCTTCTTATGATAGTTGTTTTTTTTTTTTAATTTTATTTATATAATATTAGAGTTAGAAGGTTTGTATATATATATATATATATATATATATATATATATATATATATATATATCACGTGGCGTTTTAGAAAAATAAGATTAATAATAAAGTAATGATTTTGTTGATGGAGGCAGCAATGATAATTGAAACAATAAAGTATAGGTTACAATGTATCTAAAATTATGATGTAAATGTGTGGCATAATGATAATGAAAATGAAAATGAAAAAGAAAAAATTTGAATTTGAATTTGAATTTGATTTGGGAGGAATAAATAGAAAATAAATAGGGAAAGAAAAGGCGGAAGCAGGAAGTTTTGGTGGGTAATAAATGCGTCCATAACTTAGGTGGTGCTTGTTTCTATGTTTTTGAATTAATTTCTTCCTTATTTATTGTTTTCTTGTTTAATGAGATGCTCCCATTGGGGGAAATTCATTTCAACATTATTTTTATTTTCCACCATATATACACACCCCCTTTCTGCACCCACCCATCGTACAACAAAACCGACACTCCCCCTCTTTCAAACTCTCTCTTAACAAAATGGCCGCCCAAGTGACCTCCCACGTGCGAGTTCTTACGGTTTACAACAAAGACGACCCTCATCGGACGGTCGCAAATCAATCTGGCCCCGACACCTTAACGCCTCTCATCACCCGAGACTTACTCACCGGCGGCTCTTCCAAATTTACCGACCCCCAAGAATTGGACCTCGACCTTCAACTTCCTTCCGGCTGGGAAAAAACGCTCGACTTGAAGGTATCATTTTCCTTTTCCTTTTCCCTTTTTTTTTTTTTTTTTTTTTTTTTTACCTTTCTTTTATAATGAAATTTTAAATTATTTTAAATTATTTCAGTCAGGAAAAATGTTCATACAAAGAAGCAATGTTCAAGATTTCAACAACCATCAAACCAATCAAACAGTGGCAAAGCTTCAAGATTTGAACTTTCCGCCGTCGCTCAATTATTCCAAATTCAAATTGTCCAACCATTTGGTCCACGAAACGAGCTTGGATTTGAAATTGGACTCCTCGTCGTCGTTGTCGTCGCCGCCGTCGCCGTCGCCGAGGAGTAATTATCAGAGTGTTTGTACTTTGGATAAGGTGAAGTCGGCACTCGAACGGGCTGATAAAAATCCCATCAGAAAACGCTCGTCGCTGTGGAAATTGTCACCGTCGCCGTCGTATTCCTCCTCATCGTCGTCAGCGAGAGAGTTTCAAGAAGAAGACAATTTTAATAAATCTCTGTCGTCATCTTCCTCGGCGGCGGCTCAGATCGCCGTGGGCTGCCCTGGGTGTTTGTCGTATGTGTTGGTTATGAAGAACAATCCGACGTGTCCACGGTGTAGGTCCGTCGTGGCGTTGCCGGCGGAGAAGAAACCTCGGCTTGATCTGAACATTTCGATTTGAATCCAAGAGGTGGGAAGGAAAAGTATTTTTAATATTTTTTAATTATATGTAAAAAAGAAAATTGCAAAAAGGAAAGGTGGGATTTCAATAGATCATACCAACAATTCAAGTATCATAATTTTTATTTCTCAATTATGTATGACTTAATTCCTTAACTTTACCATTAAATCATTCTCATCCTTAAAACACTCGAATTTTACCTTTTTTTTTTTTTTTTTTTATAAATAAATATAGATGAAGATGTTGAGTTATGGTAAGGTGTATTAATTGGAGAATTAAATTATGTGTTGTATATTAATGGAGGATGAAAATGTAAGGTACATTATTGAGAGTGGGTGAGAAAGTATTAATGTTATTAATAATGGAAAAAAAGGAACATAATTGAATGATATGTTTTGAAAATATAGTGAGAACATTAATGTTTAATTTGTGATTAAATGAAAAGATAAGATGGTGATTAATTAAGATAATAAAGTTGGAAGTATAAATGAATGAAAAGGGCATTCAACCAAATATAATATATAGTTTCCAAATGGAGAGAGTTTGAGTTTGATTGCCCCTAAAACTTAAATTCATTAATATCTATACCTAACTCTCATTTAATAACAATTAAATTTTATCATACTCTCCCTACCTACGTTTCCCAAACACTTTAATGACCCTTCTTTTTTTTTTCTTTTTTTTTGCTCCCAACTTCTATTTATTTTTTAATAAATCCAAAAAAAAAAAACAAAAACAAAGTTAGGATGGCATTCAAACCCTAAACTCATAATTAAGGCGTCAAAACTTGATTTGTTCTCAAGTTGAGACCAAATAAATGCAATGATGGGTTAAGCACATGGTTGTGTGAATGTATCATTTAAACTTGCACACCATTTTTGGGTCACTATGGTGGGGACTTGGTTGTCGGTGGCCCTATCCATTAATTTGTGATCTTCCTCAACTTGTCATCATCCACAAACCCTTCTCCCAGTTCTATGCCTCTCACCAAATATCTTCCTCAACTTCAGCCATGCTAAAAAACTTAACAGATGCATTTGCATCACGTATTAATACAATCGTTCTTGATAAATTCGGTGAATACAACTAGACACCCTAGAACCTAATATATCTCCATGACACTAAAGGTGAACTACGAGAACATATAAGATCGATGGTAATGCGAATGGAACTATTTGAGTGGTCACTATGTGCATAGAATATAATATGCGCTGATAGGGAACAAGGGACTACACGAGTAGACGATATAAAGAGTTATCGCTGTGTGTATGATAACCCGTTTTGAGAGGGCACGATAGACTACATAAGTAGATAGCATGAGGAATCACTATTGTGTGTATGATAACCCAACTTGAGAGGGGACGACGAAGGACTACACAAGTAGTTGATTGAAAATATACTATTGTGTGTTGAACAAACCTGCCTGAGAGTGAACAAGGGACTACATAATTAGTATATCGAGAAATTACTATTGTGTGTGGAAGAAACTCACTCTAAAAGGAGACAAGGGACTACACAAATAAATTAGCTCATGATAGACTCGACTCTATTATAAGGTAACATTTTATAAGGTAACATTAAGGGATACCTGTGACAAACTTGTAGAAACATATTAGATTAAAGATGCCATGAGAGTCTAGGTAGATTGCTTAGTGAGCTTAAGGTTAAGGTTTATCTAAAAACATTAAGTTTGACTTTGACACCACTAAAAACGCTCACTTACCCTGTAGATCGTCGTTTTTTGTCCACACTTTTTGGTTTAGGGGATAAAAGCCACTTTTTATCGCAAAATAGCACTCCTCCCTCAACTTCTGAAATAGCCCGACAAACCACACTTACAAATCACCACCTGTTCGAATCATGATTTACTTCCAAAAATCAATGGTTGAATGAATGGGAGCAAGTGTGAACGGTCGTTGGCGATCTCCGGCCAACAAAAACAACTAAACAAAGATATATATCTTTTTATTATTATTCATTTCTTAACATCTCCAAAAGATGGGTACACAATGCATTGCACCTATCTTCTCCATCTTAACTAAGGCCTTTTAAAAAAAAATTGCATTTCATAATTAAGCCCGTACAAACTCAAACTAACCAAATCAAATACCCAAACGTCCTACAAACCCCACTTTAGTAGAATAATAAAGATTTACTTGATACTACCAGTATAACGACCAAGACAAGCAGTATCTTTTTTCATATTTCATAATTCTTAAAGCCTGGTTAAAACCAATGGTAGCAATACAAAGATGACATTCTTTTCTCAAGAACTAGAATGAAATATGAACGCAAAACGCCTCCCTTACTAGCTGCAAACTGCTTCAACTGCTAATTTCTTGGTTGCACTTGGACACAAACCCTTGTCGAAACTCTCTTCTCCTAGCTCAATCCTACACTCATTTCTATTTAGACACACCTGCAAATAAGATCAGACATCTTAGTACAATGTTACTACAGAGCAATTCCAAAAACAACTACCCAGGATTCAAAGAGTAGAAGAAAGCTAACTATTACCTTTTCAACCAAGGATGTAGAATTAGGATCGTGACAGGCACCTATACTATAGGATCCACAAGTTCCCTCGGGGGTTCCAAAGCTTGCGAATTTGATTGTGGCTATGTGGGCATTGCCGGGGCACTTCAAATGGACGGCTACTTTGTTCTTTACGTGTACGTTTTCAGCTTCAGACCACGACTCAATCGAGGGATGCCCTTCTCCAAGATGGGCACATATACCTGAGACCTTACGTTTAGATAATCTGATTTTTGTTGGATCTCCACCTTTCTCCTCAAAAATCACCAAAATATTTCCTGTTGGCTTGAACCAAGATCTTGGAACGTGATACCTACACAAAGTTAGATCAGACTTCACCGTTATTCCCTTCTTAACATTAACTGATCGATATATTTGTTCCAAAAAGTGCATTTTAATGTGTGACGTACCACCGCTGGGTTGGTTCTCCACATCCAGTTAAGCATTTGTCTGGTCTGAACTTGCCCCTGTAGTCACACTTCTCAACGCACGCATCATGAACAGAGCTTTTTCTTGGCCAATATCTTCCTATTTCTTCTCCATTCAACCATGCCATGCCTTTACCCATATGAACCATATCCAGCCCGACAGGCTCATTTCCAGAGGGAGCATCCAGAATAACCTGCAAAATTGATAACAGTGACATCTCTTTTACAAATAAAAAGAGAAGACATCATTACTCTTTTCAACCACAAACTTACACCAACAATCCAACACCACCTAGCATAGATAATACCAGAACATTTTCTCACAGCAAAATGAATGACTCTCATAGGTCAAATACTTACCTTGTACCAAGTCAAAGGTTGTTGCTTTGGGGGCTCCCTGGTTGATATCCATTTGACATTTTTTATCCCATCTGGTTTGTAAATACCGAGGTGTTCCCCTTGCAATCCAAGCTAAAAATTGCAGAAATTAGAAAATGAAGGCATATCATGATCACTATGATAATGTTCACTCCCGAATCCCTTCATCAAAAACCTTCAGGCCACCTTAATGTTTCTAGGTATGAAATTTAGTGGTTTTAAAACAATATTACATTACGAGGGAATTTGAACCAATGGCCCTACAAACAAGTAGAGATGTACATTTGGCAATTGTGAAATTGAGTTGCATTTGAATTGACTCTGGGTTAAATATGAGCATTTAATAGTACAAAATGTGGCACCAAACTTGTCCTTGAAAAGGTTGCTTTAAGCCTTAAACAGATGAGTTAGCTCAAATAACAAGGTTTCTTATGCCTTCACCGCCTAAATATTTAGGATGAATGTTATGTTGGCTCGTGAGTATGACTTTGTGCGAGAAAGAGAGAGCTACCTTGTAGGACCAAGCATGAGAAGACAAGACCAATGGGCCATTGTTAAACCCCTCTATTACAACTCTTGAAAGTCCAGCTCCAACCCACTCATAAAATGGTCCGGCATTCTGCAATATAGAAAGGGGGAAAAAAACAATAAGATACCAAAAGCAAAAATAAGTATCCCCAGACAGTTGAAAAGAGGTTGCCGATTGTTTCAAAGTTATTGTGAACTTCTATGAATGAACATATATATTAGCAGCCGTGTTTCTCAAGGCCTCTAATTAAAAAATACAAGGATGATATCATTGCTGATATCGACATCAAGAAGTCCTATTGCCCTGGACTTTATACTGAGATGACAAGTTTTTCTTTAACAGGTAATTAAAAAGAAAAAAAAAAAAAAACAAGCTTTCATTCAGACAAATAAAATAATACAAACAGGCAACCAAAAATAGCACTAAAAAAGAAGCCTAAGTAAGGAAACAACTTATGGATTACAAAAAGGCTTCAATGGTTGAGAATAAGGGGCATCTACTTAAAGTAGAGTATGGTTTTCGGTAAATAAAATAAAATAAAAGAGCAAAATATGGTTTGAGGCAATGCGACACAAGATAGATGATGGCAAAAGAAGCAACTCACTTGTAGACCAACGGTCATGCTTAGCAAAGCAATTTCATTTTTTCCCGCCTTGAGAGTAATGGCTTGTTTAAATCTGAATGTTATATCTGATCCGTTTCCAGATGCACTAACTGTTCACAGAAAGTTTAAAGTGATCCACTGCAAAATCTATGCTATACATGAAAAAATAACTTATAGGGAGAAACACGCAATAATTATCTAGTTAAATAATTCATTTAGACACACGAAACTTCCCATTGATAAAATGAAAAGAAAAAATGTTCAAAGGTTACAAATTTTAAAGGGAGTAAAAATTTAAAAAATATATATATACCAAATTCAAAATACAAAATCAAAAACTTAAAAAGGATTACAATCTAACTAAACTAATGTTTTGTCCTCACTCACATACATATCAAGAAAATGCTTAGGAAGTACTCTTAATGTACTTTTAATAACTTTTATTTCCTTTAAGCCTTTCTTAGTTTTTAAATATATATACATATAGATATAGATAGATTAACTTCCCAGCCATGCATGTTTTCAATTATGATTAAAAAGAAATAAAGAGAAATGACAGGAAGAGAATGCATGTCCTCTTATATCATGAAATCATATTAAGGAGGGTGATGCCTAATCAACCCTGAAAACTAAATCTCCTCTAACAAGAATTTGTTAGAAATACAGTCAAAATACAGAAAGAAGGCAAACGATGAAGATGGCTATGAATTGAAAATTATCATTCCTTAGTCAACATGCATGCCAGTATGCCAGTAAACGGATATGAAGCTTAAAACATGATATTCAATAAATAATTAAGCACCTTGCAGTTTCTTGTTGATAAAAGCATGAAGAGCATGGCCCTTTGATTCAACCAGAAGAACTGGTTGACTTCCCTTTTTGAGAAACGTCTCGTTTTCATTAACAAAAATGCTGCCAGCAAAGTAAATTATAAGCCATTGATATTGTACACTCCATATTTCAAACAATTTACAAGTGGCACAATCTCCCATTTGTCCAAGAATACTTCATTCTTTTGAAATAAGATTCAAATATATTCATAAGACTGAAAATAGAGTAAATAAAGGTTACTTATCATCTAAAAGCAGGCTATAGATTGAAATGTATATAACACATGAAAAAACTATATTGATATTAGCAGGCAATTGAACTGAGGCGCAAAGAACTGACCAGATAAAGGAAACTACAAAATTTCCATTATCATCTTAATCCATTTACATCTAGTAGCGAATCTATAAACCCAAGTCTACCAAATTCATTTGGATCCTTCGATATAACTTTAGTTATCTCTTCAAGGAAAGACAAACCTCGTTGTATACCACAGGTAGTCAGTTGTATCTTTTGTGGTATTGAGGTGGTCAACCAGGCCATTTTGAACGAAGTCAGCTTTACCCCAAATTCCAGCTTGCTCTACAAAGACTTCCCATTTGAGGGCTTTCAAGTCTTTATTTGTTAAATCCACAGAAGGATGAAGTTCCTCGGGAACCATTTCAACCATTGCGGTTTGTGACCTAACCTGTAGAAGTTTTATGACTAAATAGCAGATCCAAAATCCATAAAACAGAAGCAATCACATTTAGAGGATCTTTTTCTGAAAGAACGCCCTAAAAAGAATCATAGCTTCCCCATAAAATCATCAAGATAACTATAAAATAGACGGAAACAAGACAACTGTCATGTGAGCTTCTTGATGTGGAAAAAAAAAAAAGAAGAAGCGGTTATTTAAAGTATGTGATTTCAAATAATCATCATTATTTCATGAAGAGGAATGGTAAGGATTCAAGAGTGAAAACAAGCCAAACTCTTTAGCACAAAATATGACAAGCAAGCATGGTAAGGATTCATTAAGATGGTGTTTCGATTAGACAAATAGTGTGTGGGGTCCCTATGTTGTCATATTCCAGTTAGGATAAGGAATAGGCATAATCAGACAATAGAAACACGTAGTGGAATATTATAAAATTAAACAGGTTCTGGGTAAGCATTGAACTTTAGAGTTGGAAATGGAAAATTAATCTGCTTCTGTAAAGACGTTAGGGCTGCTGACTAGACCTTGAAAGATCTACTTCTGAGGGTTCACCATCTGATATCATTAGATAACTCAATAATCCACGAGATTTCAGATATACTAACCAGGACTGGGGCCTCAAATTTAGAACCCTTAAGGAGTGGTGGACAAAATGATAGCATTGTTCGAAAATACTTAGTGAGAGCAAGCAATAAGCAATGACAGGGGAATCGAAGGCTACTTTCATGAGGGTGATTTTCTCCTAGATCACTATTCTCAAACATACTTGACAAAGGCACAGACATTTTCCTATAACTACAATACGATGGCAACATTCAAAGTATGACGTTAATATGCATAAAATACAACAAATCAAGGTCAAGATATACCCGAATGACCTATAGAAAAACAACATTACTTACCATTGCCGTGTTAAAGACTACATTCTTGCAGTCAGGCAGAATACTAACTGACCATGCAGGTAAATGATATGATACATTTCGGAACTGGACAGTCTTGTCATCTTTTTCATCTACATTAGCAATAAAAGCAGCACAGGCTCCAGATGAGTCGGTGTAGACATCAGCCTACAGTGCACCAGTAAAATATTGAATAGGCTTTTCTAAATAGCATTATAATAATAATAATAATAATAATAATAAAAACTAGTGAATCAACTTCACTGCTAGTGCTAAAGAGAGGTAAGATAGCATACGGAGACTCATTTATTCCATCCAAAATCTTTGCTAGCCTCTCAGCCAAATAACGAAAGTGATCAATGCAAGATTTTCGTAAGACTAGGGTGCACAAAATCAAAGGGATGATAACTCAGGTAGAAAACATGGAAACATGAGAATACAGAATGCTTCAAGGTTTCACAGTGGTAGTAGTACAAAGACCAAGTTATACTCGTACCCACTTTCTGTATGTGGCCTTCAGAATACCATTAAAAAAATAATTCTATTGTTTTGTATACTTTTTTAACATCGTTTCTTTTTTCTTTTCCCTATTACATCAGGCTTTTCTTAAATGAACAACTTGTGTACCACTTTCAATCAAAGTACACATTAGTGTATCACACACTTCTGTGAAAAACATCAGTAAACTATTTCTAAGACGATAATTCGAAAGCTGATTAATTTAGGATCACCGTTCTTCCCAGTAGCATTATGGTAAGTGATGCCTATAAACATCTCTACTACATATGTCTGATTTGTGTACAGAGAGAGAGAGAGATTCAGGTAAACTACTGTCAGAGATTAAGCAATTTAGTTTAGCTTCACTTTGGAATTTGGAAGATGTATCGCCTCCCCAACATTTGTACACCTGATCTTTTTGACTTGGATTATATCTTATCCAGCATATATGCATATTAATCCATTGACTAATTTTAACATTTAACAAAATGTTGATTGCAGAAAATAGAATTCAGCACCAAGCAGCATGGAAAAACATTACCTCTAGAGAGGGACCAAAGGAAATATAAGTTGGCTCACTGTTAAGCACAACATGCTCCGTCATCTTTATAGCCTTATGAAGATCCTTAAGGTGTCCCCATTTTGGAAATCTGGGCAAGCCTTTTATAGTTCAAGAAACAATGTAAATCATGATGCACTTCACGAATTAACCAAATAGAAATAGAAAAGACAGCTTACCATATTCATCAATGGGTGCCTCATAATCATAACTTGTGGTAATAAATGGCCCACCAGAGGTACGACCAAAATTTGTCCCACCATGATACTAAAGCAGAAGAAGGTTATTCGGTAAGGATTGATCAAATTGCTAGAATGACGATAATTAAAGAACAAAGTTCAATAAATTATTTAATAGTGAAAAAAGGTCAATTACCATGTAGTAGTTTTGTAGACTACCACCTTTTTGGAAAAAACGAGCAACTGCAAAAGCAATATCCTCCGGGGGCCTGTGAGGATCCCTTGCCCCAAATGTTTTAAACCTGCAAAACGTGGAAACTACCTCACTAAAAGCACAGAGCAGATAAATATGTGTGAATTTCTTCGATTGACTAGGGTGGGAGAGGATACAGAAAAAGATGCTAAATAGAATTTGTGAGATAAAAATTTAAGAAGCTTCCCTGTCATATTTCATCTTTAGACAATTTTTTACTTTTTAATTATTTCTTAGAAAACAAACAAATCTTCAAATAACTTTTACTGTACGAAAAAGACTAAAACATAAATCCAAATACATTTATGGACTACTATTTTTGTTTTACAAGTAATAATTCAACGCCAACAAGAGCCTATGTTCATGTGGTAATAACATCTACTCCTTCCTTTAAGGTCGGGATACAAATAAATAACCATTTAATATTGTGAATTTTAAAAGTGAAAATTTCATGGATACATATTTTATACACCAAATAAAGTTATCAAGCATCCATGTGTTTCTATTTTCATATATTCCGGCTATCAATTAATTATGCAAGGTGGAACGTAAAAAGTATATGATAAAACAAAATGCTTAGTCAAGAATAAATACAACTAAATGATCAAGTGACAAAAGTAATATTACCATCCAGGCCAATTCTCAGTCCACATCTTGGGCTTGTTTGGAGAATTAGGTGTGAATTGGTCACAGTAGAATGAATTGCAAGTATTAATCTGAAAGGGAGAAGAAAAAGTATTTATTATGATACAGGAATAGTTTAGAGCTTTGGATGGTGGCAACCTCAAAATCAGGAAAAACCTTATTATAAAAAGTGAAAACAGTAGAAAGGGAGTACCTACTACATTCCAATCATATGAAGCTGAATAATGTGCACATGCAACCAAACAAGATATTTATGTCATACAATTCCTCACAAATAGTATATGCTTATGCTAATGTACAAAACACGTAACTGGAACTCTTGGGATGTGACAACCATGGCTTAATAAAAAGTAAGCATATAACTGTTAACAAAAAAAAAAAAAGAAAACACAGATAATATGAAACCCCGTGCATTAAACCTGAAATATTAAGGAATGGGACGATGAAAAAGCTATGAAGCTCAAAAATGGATGGTTGAGCTTATTGATTTTAGCTTTTCGAATGTGGAAATTAATCACTTACGCTTTGTACGTAATCAAGTGAGTATTTACGGAATTGCTAGCCAGAAATGAATCAAGTACAATACTTAATTAATTCTGAACTTATATCGACTGAATTCACAAGTAATGCTACGAAATGATTAATAGAAGACATTTAGATTTCAGTTTCAGCTTTGATCAAACACAAAATTCAAAGGTGGTTTCCACCAAATTCTGGAAGGGAAGCTTCTCAAACAAAAGAATGAAATCAAAATCAAAATCAACATTTGTCCAAAATTAACTGAATATTACCTAATAATTCCTTTCAGGTTTTTGTTTCCATCCCTCGGGAAATATGAGCCAATAATTAAATAGAAGAAAGGAGTTGTAATTGAATGGGATTCTCACCACAGGATCAGGAGCATCATATTGCTGACACATTATCCATGGAACGCCTATATTCTGAGAAACAGCCATTTGAGCAGCCCACATAGCATATGGCTTACCTCCTTCCCCATAAACTCTTTCTATATCCCCATACTCATTTTCTATCTACACGAGAAACATATAAAAATTCAGCACGCAATGGCAATGCCTTTTAGCTAAAGGCTTCTACATAACACTTGTAAACCCTTTCAATTTTAATGAAGTCTTCACTTTCTAGCAAAAAGCACTTGGTTGCAGATAAGTTTTAAAAAAAATGTGGAAAAGGAATCGAAAATCTGATCAATCCACCACTAGAATGACCATAAAATACTTGCCTGAGACAAGATGATGGGACCCCCTTGTGAAGCAAAAAATTTCTCCTGTTTCATTAGGTTCACTATGTATGTAGTGAACTTCTGCATGTAATACTGAACTCCCGCATAGCCACAAGGAGCCACAATGATAATAGAGACAATTAAATAAAGCAAGTTAAGACAGAAAAAATGGAAGATAGTCAAAAGAGTCTGGATAAATCCAAATACGGATCGAAGTTCGAAACTCGTGTTTACCTACCTTGAAATTGGCATTATCAGTTCGAAATACGGTGTTAGGAACGTAATGCAGCCAAACAGGTACTCCACTGCAAAGAAAAAACCATGTGTAAATAATCCAGGCAATATTTAAACTATAAAAGGGTGCAGCTAACAAACTCCGTGAAATGTGAATGCGATGCTCCAAAATATTGTAGAAGCAGAAGCAGAATAAAACGCATTTTGTTGGGGCTAAGTAACCTAAAAGAAAAGGTCGAAGGTTACCCAAAGTTCCATTCGGCAGCTACAAATGGGCCTATGCGCAAAATTAAATACAATCCGGCCTGCTGAACAATCTTGACGAACTTGACGAGATCGAATCGGCCGTCAAAATGATACTAAAGAAGAAAGAGAGAAGAAAATGAGAAGGAGTTAGCAATGAAGAGTTGAGGGAGTGATTTGGGTTACATTGTCGGGGGAAAGTTCATGGCCATTCCAGAAGACATAAGTCTCAATGACATCGACACCACCTTCCTTGGCGTTTTGAATCAGACTTGGCCACATCTGAGAGAGAGGAGTGAAAATGAAGCTTAATTTTGGTAATGCATTGCAAGAAGAAACGAAGAAGAGAGCAGAAAAGGAAAAATGGTGAGATACTCACTCCAGGGACACTGCGAGGATAGTGGATGGAAGCAGAGATGAGGAGCTTGCGGTGGCCATCAATGATGAGGGAACGGCGATCATAGGTGACATTGGCAGCGAAACACAGGGGAAGGGAGAGAGAGAGCAGTAGCAGAGAGAGGGAGAGGGAGAGGGAGAGGGAGAGCCTCATTGCAGTGGTTAGCAACCCAGGTGAGTCGTGGAGAAAGCTGGGATTGTGGGGAGGGGGTATTTATTTAATTCATGAGAAAAGGCAAAGACAAACACATGTGCGGCGGTGACGGTGGGAGTGACACTCCACACACCACCTGCCTTCCCTTCCCCCCAATAATATTCGTGAAGCCACATCAACATCTAATATCAAATTTCTCTTCCCTTTTCTTTATTAACAAAAAGATCTCCTCAAAATTATCAATCTTAGTATTTCATTAACAGGAATCTCTTAAAATCTATTAACTGGACCTTCTCTGTTCTGGCATATTAATTCGTGCATCTTAAGTCAGAGCTAATCTGGAATGGAATCTTCATTCCTTCTTTGACAACTATCATCTCAACTTTCTTTCATACTCACACTTCTACCGTTCCCTATTGTCTCCACCAGAACAAATAAGAGAATGAAAAATTAAAGAATTTCATGTTCTTGAGTTATTCTCAGGTGAGTTTAAACAAGTTGAATTAGTGGTTATGATATGCATAAGATCCGAGAGAGAAAAGATCTTGGATTTTGTAGGTGGGGCCAGGGTGCAGCAGAGTCTTTATGGCCAACAGCTGTTTAATGTCATTTATGCATAAGATCCCAAACTCTGACATATTTGACTGTCCTATCTCGTCGGTTCGGATTGTAAAAAAAAGATATTTATGCACACAAATTGGATCCGATACCCTTCTCTTCCATGCTTTTTCTCTTTCTTTTTTTAATAATCAAATCCACACATCGTCCCTTTCCTCATTTGTCTACATTTACGGTAAGGGTTTGTCCCAAATTTATTATTTTTAAATTTCAGACCCATTTTTTAATCACATTTTTTATTTCACTCGCTCATAAATCTCTACAACCAAAAAACACATGATTTTTCATATTATAATTACTGATCAGTTTTTTAGTATAACCTTTTTTGTTTTTTGTTTTTTTTTTTTTTACCATGCATCAACTTTCTCGAGTAATAATTGTATTTATGGGACGTAAAATAAAATCATAGGTATAAACTTAGGTTCAATTTTTATTTACAAGTGAATTTGGATACATAGTACTTCTCTATACATGACTCACGCAAATGCACGTGGACCCATTAGGCAAATACCCTACTTTCGTAAACTCTATGTCTGCATATGGGCTTACACGCTCTCTCGCAGCTGAACTACGGAAAGAAATAGGACCTTAAATCATCTATATATGTATACATCCATATTAACATATGAGGGGAAGTAATCCATGTTCAATGTACATATAACATGCATGAGTCTGCGCATACAAATTATACCTTCTTAGAATGATGCATACAATACTTTCATGTTATCCTGACATACATTCTATACAATGCTATCATACATAATCATTGTATTTCTTACATACTTTATAACGTATTTCAATTCACAATACCGTGAAAGTCATACACACCGTAATAAGATTTGCATGTATGGAAGTATGATATATCAAACAAAACATGCATAGTCATATAGTTATCACATACACATGTAATAACACAAGCATAAAATACACGTTAACCATACAACGCAACAATTTCATTCAACCGGTTCATAGCCACTCCAACAATGAGTGCTCAACAAGGTGCTCCTAAGCTTGCTTTGGCCTACATTATTGTGTTCAGCTTTACATAATCTAATTTCACTTACGATATTCCAATTGTAACCGTTGATATAGACTTACTAAATAGAAGTTATTGAAATGATGAGATGATATAAGCTTGCTAAATAGAAGAAGTCACACCAATAGTTAGTTTGATACAATTCAACTGGTTATTGTTTTTTAGATTAGTATTTTATAATCAAGTTTTGATATTACAGTGCATCTATTATAACATTTTCTTTCTTTCTTTCTTTTTCTTGGGAGAATTCCTTTTTTATCATACTATACTTTATAAAACATTTTGATCCAAAAAATGTTGTTTAGTCATCTAAAAGGATAGAGGTTGTTCAGTTATCCATCTCTTTATGAGACGTGGAGATTAGGGGTTGCGCCATTAAATGCAAGTTTTATGATGAAATTATTCCTTATTCCAAAAGAGTTATTAGCATCTGATGATGAAGAAGATGAGGATTGTCTAAAGAGTTGTATCCTTTTGCTACTTGTCATCACATCACATCTCAAAAGGGTGATCACTCTCAAATCCCCACCAGATTGTAGATTTCTTAACTAGTCTTGAAAAAGAAATGGATCTATTCTGTGGTTTCGGCATAGAAGATGATTCGAGGGAAAAGTCATACTTGGCGGTAGCTTTGTTGTCGGTTGTGCATATTCGCATTCCCCAACAAATAGACTTCCCTAGATCCTGAGGCTTTGAAGCCATCAGTTTTATGGCTGACGGTTATGCATTTAGTCAACCAATCTAATCCAAAAATAAAAAATGCGAAAGGGATTGTAATTGCGAGACCTGATGTGTGGATCTAAGCAAACACCTACAGATCTGAACGATTGGGCATTGAATCTGGCAATAGGCGAGTGGTAGGGAAGGGAAATGCGAAAGAGATCCAAACAGCCCCTACTACTCTACGAAGAGTGCTTGTCGAATAAGTGAAAGAAAGAAGGCAAAAATGACTCGAGTAGAAATAACAGTAGGGGCGGACCAGGCACAAGAATACACAGCAAAGCTTCATCAATCATTAAAAAAAACAGTGAATTGTCATTCTCCACTTCACTAATTTTATGAACTTCCAGAAATACATGGCAAGACTACATGGCACAAAAATTGAAGCTGCAGCTAGTCTAGCGCCCCCGCCCCCGACCACGCCCCCGCCCCCGTCCACGCCCCCGCCCCAAAGGCTTCCCTACAGTTGCAGAAGAGGAAAACAAATACATAAGCAGTTGCAGGGATTGATGTACAAGCCAGAATACAAGAACAACGCATACCTGCAGTTGGTTTCTTGGGCTTGACCCTGGTTGTCTCTTCAACAAGTAAAGTCTCGAGATTCAAGCTGTCAGGGAGAATATAATATCTGATGCTGTTACCCCTCACACTTAAATGATCCATGGTAATGGGATTTTTCCCCTTTAGGGTAAGTTTCACAGCCTTCAAATGTGTATTCATGCTAATATCCACACCTAAGTAATACAAGAAAATTATCCTGTCAGAACTATTCTTGACCAGAACTTAACATAAAGTAAAAAGAATACGTGCAGAATCTACTTTACGGTCATGCAATGTGATCGAATATTACAATATCTAAACTTAGCAGCAGCGGTGCGATCTGGTGTTAGTCTCCCTCTCTATGCAAGTCATCTAAATAACATATGTTTCAGAAGTATTTGTGCAAACATATTGTTTATAGACGGATGCTAGTTGTCTCAAGTGAAAAAAAATTCTCCAACTGAAGATGTAACCAACTAAAATTATAATATTCTAATTGCCTCAAGAGTCAGAACGTGCAAACTCACTGAGTAGTTAATTATGTAAACTCAATTGTGCTCGAGAGCCTATCTATAGTCAATCTCAATGGTCTAGAGCCTTCTTTCAATCATGGAGGAATGGGGAGGGTTAGTCCTTTCTACTTTTGCTAGAAAGCTTGATGGAGACTAGGTGATCCATGATCGATGTGGAAGGGCAGAGGTTGGGGGAGAGAGATGAGGTAAAGACAATTGCAATGTTCCTCTGTGAAACATATCTTTGAAAAATCTAGAAGCCTCTATAGGTCAGGGAGTTGTGCACTAGTCACATACTAAACTTTAAAGTAATTGTCGAAGAATTAGCCTTAAGAGATATTGTGTAATTCATGAGTTAGCGTCTAAGCTGAGAAAGAATGATATCTATTTGTCAGCTTGAGGGGGAGTGTTGAAGAATATTTGTGTAATCCCATTAAATAAGAGTAGTTAACCTCCCCAATTTATCACCTAGTGTCCTGGGATTTATTTAGATTTAATGTTACTTCGAAAACAATAACAAGCTAATTAAGACTTGCAAATGGTATCAAAGCGTAACTGCCATCAAAATCCTCCGACAATAAGACTCTCAATCTTTGTTGCTCAAATCAAAGGAAGTTACTAGCTAATTTAGACTTGCAACATGGTATCAGAGCCTAAAACTAACCACTAACTCAATCGGTGAAACCTTCATAACCACTGATAATCCATCGTATAAGTTTCATTCAGAGCCTTCTTAGTTGCCGACCTTCTGTGCATTACAGTAACCAACCATTCGCTGCTCTACTTCTTGCTTTCAACCGAGTATATCACAGTAACTCACACAATCGAGTATCACAGTCCCGCAAGGTCACCATTGCAAAGGCGTAAGTCCAAATTTCTGCTTTTGCTTCCAAACCGCAAGAATGCCCTCAAACCACTATCACATCAAGTCCACTACTGCCCACTCACGCCAACAGCCACTGTATTCCACTGTCGCATCAGCCGCCAACATTAATGACAGTACCGCCAATAATCGCAGTGAGCACGAGAGAGGTGAGCGACGCTCGTGGAAGTGCTCTAACAGGAGAGAGCACGAGATAGGCAAGCAACCTATGGAAGTGCCCCAACAAGAGTGAGCAACAGAGAGACAAACAAAACCTATGGAAGTGCTCCAACAGGAATGAGCACGAGAGAGACGAGCAACTGCCTTAGAAGTGTTCCAAGAGGAGAAAGCATATGAGCATGAGAGAGGCAAGTGATGCCCGTGGAAGTTCTCCCTGAGGAAAGAGCACCAGAGAGTCAAGCAACACTCCTGAACGTGCTCTAAGAGGAAAGAACACTAGAGGAAAGAGATGCCCGTGGAAGTGCTCCAAGAAGAAAGAGGCATGCGACACCCGTCTTAGAGCACGAGAGAGGCAAGTGACGCCTATGGAAGTACTCCAAGAGAAGTGATTATGAGAGAGGCCAGTAACGCCCATTGAAGTGCTCCAAAGGGATAGTACGCATAAGTTACGTGCTCTCACAGCTTCATCTGATAGATGGATGACAAAAAAACTTTACAACTTACTACTTCATGAGTTAATATCCAAGCTCAGAATGAATGATATCTATTTCTTAGCTAGAGGTGGAGTGTCAAAGAATATTTGTGTAATCCCATCAAGTAAGGGAAGTAGTTGACCTCCCTAATTTATCACCTAGTATCAAATGATTTATTTAGATTTTATTGATGATTGAAATTTATTTTTCACCTAAGAAACAACAGAGTAGCATAGTTGCTGTCAAAATCCTCCTTCAACAAGACTCTCAGACTCTACCACTCAGATCAAAAGAGGTTGCTAGCTAATTTAGACTTGTAATAGTAACCCTACTATTGCATGCAATAGGTTTTAGTGAAAGATCATTATTATCAAATTTAACAGCAATATAAATAGGGATCAATGTAGTTTAAGGATGTTAAGAATGCTATGCTACTTCATAAACCACTCAAAATTGACAGTGTAGTTCAAATTCCAATTATACTTTGGACCGAAATGCTATGCAACTTCAGATAATAGTTGAATATAATGAAGAAAATAGAATTGGACTTGAAGTTTTAAAATGCTTTGCCTGCAAAATCATAAAACTAGGGTCTCACCAGATTAAATCTAAGTTAGTTTCGCCAGATTAATTCTAAGTTTTATGCAGAGGATGTTGCGAGTGGAAGAGAGATGGAAACCTGTGATGGTGCCATGGACCACAGTTCCATTTTTAAGCTCGATTGAGACAGTCTCATTATTGAGTTTCATTAAAAACCTGTCCATTCATCAAAACAAAGTTTCTTAACATCAAAACAACCATTCAATGTTGTGAACAATGAATAAATCAAGAAAAAAAACTTCAAAGAAGAATTGAAGGAGATAAAAGAAAATGGCATACCTAACGAGCTTCATGATAACAGAGGAAACACGAAATGTAGGGTTTTGGTAGAACACAGTGTGAAGAAAATACTCAACTGACCAGGCTAGTCCAAGCTAACAGTGTTTTCAAGTGGCTGCAAGATATTTTATAGATGATCGTCAATTCCAAATAGCAAACTGATGTTGCTACCCTAACATCTACATCTGGATAAAAAAAAGTTTATGAAAGATAAACAAGGCCCAACTACTACTACAACTACTACGCAAGTTGTTATCTACCAACCCCAACAACAATCCCACATGTGAAGGAAAAAAAAAACAACAGGAATTAAATTTCTCCCGCCAACCAGCACGTCAATGGAAGGGGGGGGGGGGGGGGGG
>NW_019268529.1:5332786-5341405 GCF_002738365.1 Cucurbita moschata
GGGGGGGGGGGGGGGGGGGGGGGGGAGAAACTGTGATGAGAGAGAGAGAGAGAGAGAGATAGAGACCGATAAGAGTACCTGAGATCAAGAGAGGAAGAAGATCTAAGGGAGTGAGACAACAAGCCAAGAAATGCAAGCGGCAGCGACACTGCGCGGTAGTAAAAGATGGAGTGCAGAGAAGGCGTTAAATTTGAAAAGAAAGGGAGGGACCCAGACGACTAGGGTCTGTGACATATTTTCATGTTCTTTGCGATTGCCATGGCTATAAATCAACTGCAATCTTTTTTTTCTTTGGATTTTATCACTTCTGTGTTCATAAACTTCAAATGCCTTGTAACTATTGTATTGTATAGAACATATAGAGAAGTTGAAAACTTGTAATGAGTTGGGATAAGAATTGGACAAGTTTGTAAAGCAAGTTGATAGGGTAAAAGAAAAAATGCGTTTTTTTGAAACTTTGATGAACTAGCGTCAAAATTATGAAGATAAAAATGCATATGCGTTTGTTTCTAGCATCAAACTTGGTGTTGATTGTAGCCGTGAGATACTAAAACTAACGCCTTAGTGATGATACCTGCGCAATTTTCTCTTTATTTGACTGTGTATGTGGACGTTGAGACTCCTTCTCAAGTCAAATTTCATTATATTCCTCTTTATACTCGAATCTTCAAAATATTTTCATATTTATCAATAAAATCTCAATTACTTCAATTTACTAAAATGCCTCAAATTCTACCTCTTTTAACACAAATACACGCCAAAATTACCCTATTTAACTATTATCTTTTTAGTTGGTAAATAAATCGTGAACACAAAGTTCCACTAGTTTGTTCAATAAACATTATCATATGGAAGGACATTCAATTAGAAAAGCTGTAACCATTATTATATGAGATAGAATTTATAGTCGTTCAATAATGAAAATACAAAGTGCTCAGTCCAATAACTATGTAAATAATTTTTTTAAAGCCCTCGTAAAAGAGTTTTGATACTCTCGAAGAATTTCTCTCATGAAAAGGTTGTCAAAATCTAATAAATAATTAGCTAGCTTCAATAGGGAAGATATGGAGTAAAAAACGTAAGCTTTCTAGAGTTAAATTCACGAATATAATTATATAAATTTGGTAAACAATCTAATCCTTCAATGAAATTGATTTTTTTAACCCTTTTAGGTCTACAAAATCTCCCTCCTTCACCCAACAGTTGGTCGAGAAAAAAAGTTGATTAAAGTCGGCTATTTAATTATTAATTAATTATTTTAATTCAACTATCGGTAACAAATCGGCAGGAAGTTGCTGCAATCGTCGAACACCGACTACTATAAAACTCCTTGCGGTGGCGGACAGCCAAAACTTGGGCAAATTTGTTTCAAGCATGGCTGCTAATTTCTGGACTTCATCGCACTAGTAAGCTCCTATAGAATGCCCTCGCGCTAAATCGATTCTTTTCTTTTATACATCTTGTACCAGTTTTCTTGTTCTTTATTTCTTTATGCCGATGTATCCTACAGCAAACAACTCATGGACCAAGAGGAGGTCGATGTGGTGCAATCGCTCGATAAAGATAGGGGCATTACTCTTGAGGACTTCAAGCTCATTAAGATGCACATGGCCAATTGTAATTACCCTTTTCGCATCTTCCTCTTCTTCTTCTTCATTTATTTTTTTTTAAATTTTGTTTATTAACGGATTTTTGATCTCGTATTGGTTACCACCGTCCCCCCCTGTTCTCTTAGTTTAAGTAGAACACACAATAAATTTCTCTTAATTTCAAAGTAGGATAGTTCTTTGGACTAACGTTATCGACAATATGCAAGCGATCCTAGGCAATGTCCTATCTTCCTTCAGCCTGTTACTTACCCAATGCGAAAAGGAGTGGGCAACAAGAGAGATTTTTAATGTTTCCTTCATCTCATCTGTAAACAAATGGCTTTGGAGTTCTGTCACAGAAAAGGAGGCTTTGTGGAGGAGCAACTTACCCAGAAGAAATCTAGAGGGAAAATAGATGAATGCAAAATGATTATATTTCAATTACACCCCCCAGACTTTATGCAATCCTCAATACTGAAGACCTTTTTATTAGTCAAGTTTGGAACCCCACAAATGGTACTTGGATTCAACCATGTGATGATAAATGTAAGTACACATCTAATGGCTTTGGGATTTGTCAAAATGCTTTGATGCTTGGCTCTAGCTTAAGTAAATGGATTTGGAAGAATGGATATTGAAAGAAAGTGAAAATATTAGTTGAGAGCTCCTTTTGGGTGGCATTAATAACATATGACACAATCCAAAGTGAATTCGACCTTCCTCTTTTTCCACATTATGCTCTTATGTGCATAGAGGACAAGAAACCACTTTTTTGGATTTACCTTACATGGTCTTTTCGATTTGAGCTTCAATTCACACTACTTTTGAAGCTTTCCTCAGCTTGTGAGTTTTAGATCGAAATTTACCAAAGTAGGAGCGCAATTATATAATTCATTGGATTCCACTGGGAAAAGATCCTTAGATCCAATATGGTTTCTCTGAATTATTCAAAGGGAAAATTGGTAGAGCAAGAGAATTGATGCGCCAACCTCTTTATTTTCCTCTTGATTTGTTTTCTTTTCTTTTTTAGATGTGCCACCTCTTTAACTTACTTCGAATCATAACAAATTATTTTGGATTAGATTTTTTGGAGACTTCTCTCCTTTGTTGTTTAGGGTACACCATTTTGGTATTGGAGCAACTAGTTGGCTTATGATGGCTGCTGGTAATAAAGACTAGAAAGCTCTTGTTACTGAATATTCAACAATGCACATCGAAGTACAAGAGGATATCGATTAGACTACCCTTTTCCCAAGAAGAGATGAGAGAACATGGTTGGTATTGTGATGAATAAGATTTGACTACAATATGTGCAAAACATAGACATGCAACCCAATAAATGCATATGATTCGACCTCCACGAGAGTGGTGAGGAAGCCTGATTGGGTCCTTAGATTAGGTTTTCCGTACAGAACACTGCCCTTTTCAAGCACTAAATTTGAGACCGCACTCAACAGGTGTCTTTTGGCTGGTAGTCTTCAACAACGAGCTTGGTCCACGATTGTGGAATATGTGTTGAAAGAAGATTTCTTGCCCTATCGCAGGAGGAGGAGGGGTACCTTTTCACAAGGGAGGGTTCCTTCTTTTCCTAAGTGGGGCATCGGGTATCACTAGGGTGGGCGAAGGTGCTCCGTACTCATTTTGCTTGGCAAGCAAGTAATTTTGCCTTGTACTGGATTGGGTCAGAAAGACTTAAGGTATTCTTTTGGATTGATTTGACAGGTAGTTAGAGGATGCATGGGAAAGGAAAATTTTTTCAATAATACAAAGGAAATCCGGCCTTGCTGTTTTGATCCCAATGATTCCGTTTATGGAGTTTGTATCATTTGAGCCTAAGTCTCTTTTTCATTCATTCAATGAAAAGTTTTATTTCTCATCAAAAAAAGAAAAGATTCCGAGGACTCGGGAAGAATTTGAGTAGATTTTCTAGCCTGATTTTGTATTTTGATTATGATGAATGCTTTCATGGATTTTTACAAGAGTTGATGGGTCAAAGAATGAATTATCTTTTTGTTTTTGGGATTGAAATTGAAGAATTTTTATATTAAATTGCCGATGGAAGGAAAAGGTTTTTGGATAAAAGATTTTACAAGAATTGTTGATCTCAACTCAAATCTTACTATTATTTTGAACTACAAGTCTTCAAATATGTTGCTGAATTCTTTCTAGTATTATGATCAGAGGGAATACCCATCATATATGAGGATTCTTCTCTTTGGGTTTCAGTTGCAGTTTTTTCTTCTGTTATTGGTCCTTTCCTCACCTCATACCCCTTCAGCTTTCTACTCGGAAGGTTAAAATCTTTAGGAAATTAATATATATATTTTTTTTGTTTGATAGGTTTTATGTGGGAGATTCAACACTATGGGTCGTGTCTAAAACATCCTTCTTTCATTATTTTTCTTGATGCATTCTATATAAGCATCAAGTATAGGATCTTCATCATTTATTGTGGTGGTGTTAGGTTGTTTAATCCCTCTAGGTTCGATAGCTGGATTTTTTTGGCTTGTGTTGGATGTGGAATGGTGATTGTTACCGTTATGATTGAGGAGGTGCTATTGGATTCACCTTTTCTTCAAAGAGCATAGTTCTGTGTCATGTTAGTTTCTTTGCTACCATGAAGGGAGTTTGGTTCTAGAGGAATAATAGAAATTTTAGAGATGTGGTGCGATCTCGTGCTGGGGATTTGAAGGTGGTGAGGCTTAATGTCTCCTTATAGGCGTCCATCATTAGTCCTTTTTGCAGTTATGATCTTGGTTTAATTTTGTTGGATTGGAGCCCATTTTTGTGGTTCTGCTGGGCTTGTTTTTTTGTATACCCTTGTATATTTTTTCACGTTTCTCCATTCAAGTTCAGTTTCTTATCACGAAAAAAATGAATTCAAATATGAGTATGGGATTGTTTATGGGGGCTGGTAACGAAAAACCGTTACTACAAAATTTTGGCACCCCCAAATTGCATGCAACAGTCTTATATTTCACTCACAGGGTCAAGATTTTACCAATCTAGTCTCATCCTAGCCTACGGTAATTTATGTCCAAAAATATGTAAATAGAACACCAAAATTTTAGAGGAAATTCTTTGAGAGCATGCGGTGTTGGACCAAAACATAGTTCTATTTAGATTTAGAGCCGCATAATTGGGTCTATCACTGTGATGCAAAGAATTTGAAAGGGTTACACAAAAGGAAAAAAGAAGAACCTCAAGAGAACTTTTCTCGTAGATATTTTCTTATTAGTTTGGTTTTTCTTTGTCTTCCTAAATTTTGTATGGTACATTTTTCTATCTTTAAGAATGAAAATAAAAGATTGTTTTAAAAAGTAAGAGAATAGGTTGTTCTCTGATTCTTGTTTTCCTTTTGTTTCAGATATACTGAAGTTGGCTCAACATGTGAAAGTTAGACAAAGGTAGTCATGGTTTGGTTATTTCTTTATTATATCATTATGTTTCACAATTTTGTAAGATATTGTCCACAATTGCATGGAAATTATTCCTTGAAAATGCATGAATTCATGTTGAGTTATTCGTTTTTTCTTTTATGGACTCAACAGTGGTTTCCTTTTCGTAGTTCTTGTATTACTGCTAAGTTGTGAGAACAAAGAAAACAAATTCTTTGTATTTCTGTACCATGGATGACCTGGAAGTCTTTTCTATAAGTTCCTTTCTCGGGTTTGAGGATTTTATCCTCTATATCTTTACTTATTCTATCAATGAAATGTGATAGGATAGGCAAAACCTTCATAACTTTACGTTTACAAGGAGTGCACAAGGGAATTAGTCTGGTTAGATAATTGTGTATCAGAGGGTATATTTTGTAATTAGGAGAAATGTTGGCCCCTTTAGTAAGGTTTGTCAGAAGAGTGTATTTAGTCAATAATGTAAGTAGTAGGTATTCTTGCCATTTGTTTTTAAACAAGAAATGTAATTTTTCATTGAATAAATGAAAAGAAACTAATGCTTGTACAAGCTTTGGGAGTGAATGTACCCAGAACCAAACAAAAGCAAAAGGAACACAAGAGCAACCCAATTAGGAATAAGAGACAGAAAAGGAAACTCCCACAAAAAACAAGAAATTAAGCTCACAAAACAACTAAAGATCCTTTGGAAAAAAGCCCCACACAGAAGCTGCCCACTGAAATGTGCACAAAAGACCAACAAAAACTTGAAATAGATGCCACCAAATCACTAGGGACGCTCATAAGACAAGGTCAAAAGACCAAGAAGCAATAGACAAACCAGCTCCAGCAGAATAAACCTAGAACAAACTTTAAAGAACCTTCAAGGATAGAGTGAACAAACAACAATGGAGTGAAAAAACAAGAAAAGCCAAGACCCCAACCAAATTAGGAGAAAAACAGCGATGAAAGCTGCGGAGGAGAAGCTAATGAAAAAAAAAGGCTTGGAGAAGGAGCTGTAAAACTATGCTTGAACATTATTTCCATCCAAATTTATGGGAGAAATTTCTCAAAACTCAAGGCTATGAGCTTGAGTAAACTCATTGTCACATTCTTGAAATGAAGAATAGATCTTCAAAATAAGAGTCCTCAACTACAATATCATCACTCTTGTTTTCTATGGGCAGCAAGGTAGACTCCACACTGTTCATGCTGACAATTGATTCAACATCTAACTTATCCTCACAACATGAGAGAGAATGAGAAGAAGTAGGGTCTTTTTATAGAAATAATGACTCATTTGATGAGGACAAAATCAAAATTTGTTGGTGGAGAACTTATTAGCTGCCATGGCTGGAGATTCATCAAAGGGCGTCTCAATGGGTCATTGGTTTAGTTGGTCAATAGATGTCGTACATTGGAACCCATGGTTATGGAACCATCAAACAAACTACAATGTGACTAGAAAAGACATGCTCATTCCAACATGTCTTCTAGTCAGTGTTTTATGTTGCGTAAGTAGTGTCAAGAATCATACCGAATGATTTCATTGTCCTTTTTTTGATAAAATGTGTGGCCCCTTTTTGTCCTCCAGAAATATCTTTTATGTAAGGAATCTGAGTAGTAGTTATGAGGGCAAGAGAACCTAGGGAATTGGTTACTATTTTTTTTTTAATAAGATAGTAAAAAGGGGTGGAAGGAAGGCTACTGGGGGAGTGATTAGCTGGAGGGAAGTGGTGCAATGATTAGCTGCAGGGAAGAGGTGCTCTTGAATTTGCCCTTTTGTTTTGTACACATTGATATTTAATACTATTCAACTTGATTCATACATAAACATATGTAAGTCTTTCTTTCTCTATTTTCAATGAGAAACACATTGTCATTGTTATTTTAGCTTTTGTCATAAACTAGTTCATGTTTTCCAATGGAAATTCACTTGGCTTAATTTTCTAAATTGTTTCCTTTGATAAGTTATTGTTTTTGTGTTTAATCGTTTTTCCAGGGTTACTGCAACTGCTATTACATATATGAGACGTGTTTATACCAGGTATAGTAGAATTCTGTCGCAGAATGGAAAAATTCATCAAGCCATTGACTCGTATCTGTTGTTTTAGTTTGAGATCAATCTCGAATTTTGTAATCAGAAATGGTCTCAAGTACACTGAGGTTTTAATGTTTACATAGCTGAGATGACAGATGGATGAACTATTTTATTATTCTAAATGATACTCATATTTCATGCAAGAGTCAATATCTCTTCCAAGATGAGGAAAGAGAGCCGATCTTGTCCTTCAATATCTATCCTTAACATTTTGTTTGAGAAGAGTCATGAAAATAAAGCATACAGAATTTGTTAATCTAAATATTACATCGCCATCAACATGTGAAATCTGTGAGTCTAGCTCATGCAATTGTTGCTACACGGCACTAGGGGTCTTTCCTTCTTTGTAGTTGAATCTACGCTAAGAAACAAAACTATTTAACTCTTTTACATTTGAATTCATGCTTTCATTGAGAAGGAATAGAAGAATGTAAAGGAAAACAAAAAGACAGCCCCAAAAAAGGAGCCAAACTATCAGATCAAAGATCAATTAGAAAATAGACAGAATGAGGATGAGATTAATAAAGCCTCGTCCTTACCTGCACAGAAAAGATTATGTTGTTAGCTAACAAGAGATAGGATAAGAGAAGCTTATCTCTTCCTGCCCGAAATTCTTGAAGAAGGTTGTTCTCTACCCTTGAAACCAAACTACTCAAAATATCTTCCACTTGAAAAAACGGGTAAGAGAGAGGATTACCTTGTCTCAAACTCCTCGATGCACAAATCTACCTCTATGGACTTGATACATCTCGAGATCCAAGATCTCCATTTGTAGCCAAAAATTTTCTTCCAAAAAATCCTGATCCACATGGTCATAAGTTTTTTCAAAATCGACCTTAAAGATCAATTCTTCATGCTTACAATTTCCATAATCCTCAATGGCCTTGTTGACAATAATAGCCTAGTCCAAAATTTGTCTACATCTATAAAGGCCCTTTGGAACTTGGATATTGTCTTAGGGAGAATCTCCTTATTTTGTTTTAACAAAGTACAAAACTTCTCATTTATGAAATAAAAAGAGACTAATGCTCAAACTTACCTGGGAGTGAAAATAAGAGCATAAAGCTCATCACAAAGGAAAAACAAAATTAAGATCAATACCTAACAAAGAAAAGCACGTGGATTGAGAACACAATGAAGAAGCTTTCAAACTAGCAAAATCAAAGCTGGCAGCTCAAGGAAGAAACTTATCCTTAAAGAATCTCAAATTCCAACCATAGATCCAACAGGAGCTTTGATCGCATTAGATCATAATAAAAGGGACATTGAAGCCAATGAATATTGACCTTCAAATCGGAGGAGAATACCTTAGGTTCGTTGAACATAGAGAGAAACTTGTGTCAACACTTATGGACACTGATCACTATACTAATAGGTCTAAAATTCTTCACCCTTGCCCAATTTTTCTTCTTGGGCACGAGACAGTCAGAGGTCTCATTCAGGAATTTGTTTAGAATTCCTTTCTCATAAAACTCACACAAAAAAAAAAAAAAAAAAAAAAAAAAAAAAAAAAAAAAAAAAAAAAAAAAAAAAA
>NW_019268529.1:5342020-5384745 GCF_002738365.1 Cucurbita moschata
AAAAAAAAAAAAAAAAAAAAAAAAAAAAAAAAAAAAGAAAAAAAGAAAAAAAGAAAAGAAAAACCCTTTTCATAGACCATCCTCAATAAAACCCAATTACTGCAAATAACTTGGGAGGGGAGCACTGTTTTAATTGGAATGTTTTTATCTTTCTTTTAAGATGTTCTTCTTGTTTGCACTTTCTTTTTGTTATCTGTTCAGTCCCTTACAGATTTTGTATTTTTGGGCATTAGTCTCTTCTCATTTCATCAATGAATTTTTTTGTTTATTGTTCATAAAACATTCTCAATCATCCTAAAAAAAAGGCCACCGTAAAACCATTTGAACCTAGGGTTTTCATTCCTATCAAACCCAAAAACCACCCTTCTTAATATTTGGGAGATTTAACATGGTATCATAGTAGGATGTCTTGAGTTTGAATCCCTGTAATGTCATTTTCTTCCCAATCAATATTGGTTTCTACTTGTTGGATTGTTGATATATTTAAATTTACCATAACCCATCAGCTTAAGCTTGTGGGTTGATTAATAATTTAACAAGGGTCAATAATCAATAGGTGGACTACATACTCTTGACCTTCCAACACTTGCTTTATTTAATGTCTCACTTTGGGCAACATTTTTCTTTTGAATTGGAGCCCTCTCTTGTTTCATTAGGTTTGTTCCTGTTTTGCTTCTTTTTTAGGTTACTGTTTGTTTGTTTTAGCTGGTTCTTTTGTCATTTTTCTCAATTGAAGGTCAGTTTATAAATTAAAATAAAAAATTCATTGAATATTTATTATAGAAAATATTTCTTATGGCCTCTTTTCATTATTCTCTTTTCATCTTTCTTCTTTTTGGTAATTTTATTTCTGTGATGATGGAGAACTCTTTTAGCTACTTAAAGAATCGTTCCAAACTATTTTTTACTACTAGCAACTCTCTGTTCAATTTATTTTAGTGAGAATTCTGATTAACGGACAAATTCATTCTTTTCTCTTGTTATTTCCATTTTTTCTTAATTCAATAGCTTTTCTGTTTAATATAGTGCATAAATCTCTCTCAGTTTGTCATGAAGTGCATTAATGCAGTTGTTTGTAATTGACTCTTTTTAGAAGGAGTATGACAGAATATGATCCACGATTAGTGACCCCAGCCTGCCTACATTTGGCTTCAAAAGCAGAAGAAAGCACGGTGCAAGCTAGACTCCTGGTCTTTTACCTTAAAAAAATACGTAATCATTTACTCTTTTAGTACTACACTATTATTTGCTTCCGCTCATTAAAAGATGCCCTGGGTACTGGTGGCATGTGAAATAGTTAATATCTTTGGTTCTTGCCTTACAGAGTCTGATGATAAACATAAGTATGAGATTAAACACATACTGGAAATGGAAATGAAGATTTTAGAAGCCCTCGACTATTATTTGGTGGTATTCCACCCTTATCGAGCTTTGTCTCAGTAAGTAATTTAATTCACACTTGCATTATGTATTTTTATTCTTTCCGAAAAGGAAGCATAACTTTTTAATTTTTTGAAAAGAAATTAGAAAAGAAAAGGTTAAATTACAAATTTGGTCTTGAAAACTTGTAGGAGTGTCTATGGGTCTCCATACTTTTGTTGTTGTGTCTAATAACATTGAGTGTTAAAAAGTGTCTATTAGAGTTCTTAAACTTTGAATTTTGTGTCAAATAGGTCCTAGGTCAACATGATATCCTCTCAAAAGAGTTATCTTCGACTCTATGGTTGAGAGTTTGTGTATGTATTTATTTAGCTTCCATTGTGAGGGGTCGATGTACCCTCTTCCTTTCTTTTCATTCTAATTATCACTTTTGTTTATTCCGTTTGCTGTATATAGCTGATCTCTTTAGGTGTGAAAATTATATTAGCATAAAGAGCAACTCTTATTAATGTATCTTCTGTTTACGGGTGTTTTTTTTTAAGTTAGTTTAAAGTTGTTAGGTTAGTTAAGAGCTGGTTGGTTTGTTCTGGCCGTTTTTAGCCGATTAAACTTAACATCCTAGCTGCTTTTGGCTGATCATTGAATAATAAAATAACCCCTTTGAAGTTTTACATTAAGGTCATAGATTCAAATCCCCCGTCCTCATGTTTGTGATGTGTATATATTCTAGTATATGCAAACCTAGCTGTTTTGGGCTGATCATTGAATAATAAAAAAAACTCCTTTGAGGTTTTACATTAAGGTCATTGATTCAAATCACCCCACCCTCATTTGTGATAGTATTCTAATATATATATGTGTGTATATAAGTCAAAAGAGGCTTGGTAACCCAAAAGGGTTCTTGGAAATTACCCCACGTTACCTAGAAAAGAAAATTAATGCTTTACAAATGGGAAAGACAGATTGTAGTCTACAAAGAAACATCTCCAAACCAAACCTGTTAGAGAAAACCTACTTTCAACCTTGATTTCTTTGGTTTATACTAATCCTTCTTGTGCTTTTTGTTAAGTTTTGGTTTCTATTTGCCTTTGATCTATATTTAGAATCCGTATGTCTAAATTTCATATACCCTAATCCCTCTCTCTCTCTCCCCCTTCCCCCTGCCCCAAAAAAATAAAATGGCAGGTTGCTCCCAGATGCAGGCCTGAATGACATAAGTATGACTCAATTGACTTGGTAAGGGTATATGATAGATGCATTATTTAAAAAAATTCTGCTTGTCTTTCAACTCTTCTTTTTCTTGTCATACTTTGTTTCAAAGTTGATAAAAGTTCGAGCATAAAAGCTTGTACATTCGTGAATTTTTGTGTATGTAACTTATCAGAACCTTTTCCTTCTATTACGAATAAGTAAAAGTCGTTTGTTACAAGTGCATGAAAATGAACACATTATTAAAAAGTACAAGGACTACGTCATTGGTTTCGGGCAGTTATATTAATAATTTTGTCTGTAAGTATGTTTTTTTGCTCATCTACCTGTTGTATTTTTTTATAACGAGAATAGTATTTCGTATGCAATCAGCTTTATCTTTCCAAATGTAATTTATACATTTTCCAGCTGTCATGCATGTGGTTTCTACGGCAATGTCCTTGAAGTTTGATATTTTGTATTATTTAACACAGCTAATTCCAAGAAAATGTAATGATTGCGTTCCAATTGTATAGGGGGCTTGTGAACGACACCTACAAGATGGATCTAATTCTTGTACATCCACCCTATTTGATAGCTTTGGCTTGCATATATATTGCTAGTGTACTAAGAGAGAAGGACACAACTGCATGGTTCGAAGAACTTCATGTTGATATGAACGTGGTGAGTCTATCGAGAGCTAAATTTCTTCCCAAGTTTTAATTGTGAATCTGGTGAGTCAATTGACTTTCTGTTGTCAGAACCACGTGTTGAGTTTGTTGTCTGTTGTAGTTAGTTGAGAGAGATATTTTTTCCTATCATTTACAACTAAGGATTATACCTTGATAAATAAATAAATAAAAAGAAGAACAAAAAAGGCTGAAAAGGTAAACAAATCTAATTAGTCCTATACTTCAGAGATCAAAGACTGTCATGAAAAAAAATAACAAATCTAACTTCCTAAGATGCTACTTACAAGAATGCTATTAACTTCTTCAACATCCAACTTGTTATTCAAGTCTTCAAAATTAGGTCAATAAAAAGAGCCAGTCCTTTCAATGTGAAGTGTGTCAACTCTCAAAACACACACGCTCTCATTTTTCTCCTTATTTGTATACACCCTCCACACCTTTCTCCATTATTTGTGGGACCTTCAAGGGTAAAGAATGTCATTGGGGCACGATGGTTCCGACTCTCACACTCATTTCAGCTGAACATTTCTTATGAAAGATAAAATCAGAGACTTGCTTGTTATTCCAAGTCTTTCATAAAATGATCCCAAATTAGTTTCAAGTCAACATCAAAGTATTTAAAAACTGTTCATGCTGCTTGTTATTCCAAGTCTTTCATTCTCATGCCATTGTTCATCAAAACTCTTATGTTGTTGAGACACCCCAACAAATGGTGTGGTTGAATGCAAAAATCGTCATCCTGATTTAGCCTGTTCTTTAATGTTCACTTCACATGTTCCGAAAGTTTATTTGGGAGAAGTCATTCTAACGGCCACATATCTCCTAAATTGTATGCCCTCTCGAATTCTTGGCTTCAACGCACCCTTACAAAGTTGCTTACTCTATATCCTACATCTCATCTTTGTCTTAACTACCGCTAAAATTATTTGGGTGTATAGTTTTAACTAATATCTAACCATGGAAAACTTGATGATGATCAATGAAATGTATCTTTCTAGGGTACTCACCTTACAAGAAGGATACTAATGCTATTATCCTCCAACTTGCCAATTTTTCCATACCATGTATGTCACCTTTTTTGAAAATCCCCTATTTTCTTTTTTGCAATCTTGTACTTCATGATATGAATCTCAAAATTAGGGCTGCATTCCTCAATTCCCTTCATGCACACCTATATATCCTTATTATGATGAAGTAGATATCCTTACTATGATCAAGTCCTTTATATATCACAATCAGCTCAAAATCGAGAATCTCATCCTTCTTTGAGCTAGCTTCTAAGTCATTGCAACCCTATTCAGAACATAGAATCATATCCCTCCTTTGAGTCACTTCCCATATTTTTCCTTGAGTCTGAACTTCAAGTTTACTCACGAAGAAATAAACAATTGGAGAGATTTGATGTGCAACCTACACAAGTTCAAGAAAGCCAAGATCAAAACCAAAATCCCTGAAATGGAACCAGGGACAGTAGAAGATGAAAAACCCCATTGCTATAAGGAAAGATGTTCGCTTATGTACTGAACATCCTATTTAGTATCACTTTTCTTATAATAATTGTCATCCTTTTTAGAGATTTTGTAATGCCTTTAGATCAAATACAAACTCTTAACACGGTTCAAGAAGCTTTACAAAGACCTTAATGAGAAACAACTGCTTGGGAGTTGCAAGCGCTTGAAAAGAACGAAATGTGGATCCTCAACAAATTTTCCCTTTGGCAAGCGCACTGTTGAATACTATCAAGAAACTTTTGCTCAAGTTGCCAGGTTTAATATTGTTTGGCTACTTTCTTCTGTTGTACCAAATCTAGTTTGGTCTCTATTTCAATAAGAGGTGAAAAATGCATTTCTGAATGGCGATCTAGTAGAAGTATATATGGATATACTTCATGGATTTGAGGAAAAATATACCAAGGGAGAGGTATGTAAACTTGAGAAATCTTTTTATAGGCTAAAACAATTCCCTCGAGCTTGCTTGAAAGGCTTACCAATGTTTTGAAGCAAAATGATTCTTTAATTGTAAGGTAGAGAATCTACCTTTTTCAGTATCTTGGTCTTCCTTTAGCGGGTTATCCTAAGTTGGTAGCTTTGTGGCGTTGGGTGATAGATGAAATTCTTAATAGTCAATGAAGCTTAATTGTAAGTTGGAAAGTCGCTTACCTTTCTCAGTATCTTGGTCTTCCTTTAGCTGGTTATTCTAAGTTGGCATCTTTGTGGCATTCAGTGATAGATAAAATTCTTAAGTAGCTCGATAGATGGATGCATTTTTTATTTCTCACGTGATAGTCCATGGATTGGCATCTTTGTGGCATCAAATGATAGTCCTTGGATCGGCGTCTTTGTGGCATCCAGTGATAGTCCATAGATTAGCATCTCCAAATCTTGGAAACGATTTGATTCCTATGCCTCTTGCAAATTAGGCAATGGTAAACGTATATTGTTTTGGCAGGACCTTCGGATTGGGGATTCTCGTTTAAAGATTTGTTTTCCTTAACTATTTGCCATCTCCTCATCTTCAAGTGGTTCGGTCTCCCTTGGTTTGAACGTTTGAATCTGCAAAGATTACCTGTCCCAACTATTTTTTCTTTTTTAGTAGGAGCCATCAACAGTTTTCACGGAGGAATTGGAGGTAGTCGGTAGTTTTGAAACAAGGCTGCATTTATATTCATTAAATATGATGTTCCAGAAGTCTACAATCCAGAGCTTCACTTCTTTGCTAGAAAGGCAATAGACGTATTCTAATGTGTCATCAATCGTGCTGTTTTGAAATAATATATGATAAAATATTAAATAGGAGTATGTACATCCGTAGTACTAGTAAATTTTTCTATAAGAATGTTCATCTTGTTGCTGATGTAGTCATTCTCGAATTGAAACTCATTCTTTTGAAATCATGATAGTTAAAATTTCTTTTCTTGCAGGTCAAGAATATCTCTATTGAGATATTGGATTTCTACGAAAACCACCGAATGATTACTGAAGAGAGAATTCTTTCGGCTCTGAACAAGCTATCTATGAAGCCATGAATGTGAAACAATTTCCAGTTCCTATCATAGATCGTGTAAGTGATGATATCCGCCTTTTTATCTATTATGGTAATGTGCTATATATATTATTCTAGAATATAATTTTAGGAACTTGTCGGTGTAAAATATTGTGCATGGATATTTCTTAGCCTTTGCAAACTTGGTCAAGGAAAAGGTGTTACATTTGAACAAGGAAAAGATGTACCCATTGAAGGGGATTTTATGTTTGAAACAGTATAGAGCGGTATACTAATAAACTAAAACGTGTAAGGAGAACTTTAGGAATGGTCATAATACCTTTTTAAAATATGGCAAAAAAATGGTTGATAATTCTTTTTTATTTAAATGACAGTTTGAATCTTTGGACATGTCTTGTTTGTTAAGATATATATCAAAATCATCTGACTTTTAACATCTTCTATTATGAATTAGAAAATGTTGACGTTTCTTTTTCGCTACGTGCTTATCTTTTATTTAAGTTCTATAGTTTCTTTTATTATCGGGATTTTAGGTCAATAGCCAAGGAGCAATACAGTTAGAATTCAAACTACGAAATGAAATTCTTGCCCACAATGCTTTAAAAATGGTGAAAATGGATAATTATACTCCAACAATGAAAAATTGCTCGAGAAAAAACTTTTTGAAATTTTTTTTTTTACTTAAAGAAGCGCCAAATTCATTAATTTAACATTTTCATTATGATTTGAAAAATATTGATAGACTATTTTTCCCCCCCACTTGTCTTAAATGATAACAATCTATGAGAAATATACTGTAAAATTAATTGAGAATGGAGGTATTTCAATATAACCCTGAAATCTCTTTTAAAAATGGCTAAAAATTGCCAATAATATCCTCGTAAGAAAGGACAAAGAGAGAACAAGTTTTGAGACTTATTTTTACTAAAAAGTTGTCTTAAATTCATTTAACTTAACATCTTCTATTATTTGAAAAATGTCACCGATAACTAATTATATATTTTTTTTTTGCACCACATGCTTTCAAACATTTGTTTAAGAATTTCAATTTGTGGGTGTTAAAAAGTGAAGGTGTAGAGTTTAAATCTTATTAATTTTAGGTTTAGAAAAATTTATGATGAATACTAAATTACAATCATTACTGCACCCAAAAATTGGCCATTGTACTTGTTTGAAAGATAAAAATGGTCGATAAAACTATTTTTATTCAAAATACGTGTCCAATTCATTCAACTTTAGCACCCTAAAAATTTGGAATATGTTAAAAATAACACGCTTTTGCAACCATCGCTAAATACCATCTCATCTTGGATTTCTAGGGTTGTTTATAAAAGCTATAATTGATTTAAATTTTTAATCAATTTTTCCCCCTTGAGATCCGATTGAATTAGGGGGGAAAAAAAAGGAACTCCAAATTTTCATTTACTTTTTTTTTAATTGCAGCGATTACCCTTGCCTTGGGAACAATGCGGATGATGTAGGAGGTTTTGTGGAACTATAAAACCAAATTTCCATTTTAGTTACCTCCCAAATCCATTTCTTTCCTTGATTGCAAGGAGTCTAGAAGAGTATCTCGATTCGTCTACGAGATTTGGAGCTGCAGTCTTCACCACCAATTCCCCTGCCGGCACAATCTACTATGATCTCTGCCTGATCAAAGCTCTACCATGACCGTTTCCTACCTTCTCCTTCTACTCCTCTTCCTTCTGCACTTCACCTTCGTCCTCCCATGGAAGAAGGAAGAGTTCAGGACCTGCAATCAGACTCCCTTCTGCAAGCGAGCCCGCGCCTTTAAGCCCGGATCCTGTTCCCTAGTTGCCCATGACGTTTCCATCTCCGACGGGGACCTCACCGCCATCCTCCTCCCCAGGAATCAGGACCTGGAGAATCAATCCAAGCCCTTGTTACTCGCTCTTTCTGTGTATCAGGACGGCATTCTGCGCCTCAGGATTGACGAGGATCCTTCTCTAGCTCCACCCAAAAAGCGTTTCCAGGTGCCCGACGTTATTGTCGACGAGTTTTACACCAAAAAGATCTGGTTGCAGAGAATTTCAACTGAGACTATTGGCAACGATTTGGGCCCCTCTTCGATTGTGTACTTGTCCGATAGTTATGAGGCCGTTCTTCGCCAAGATCCGTTTGAGGTTTTCGTTCGTGAGAAGTCGGGTAAGCGCGTATTGTCTCTAAATTCTCATGGTTTATTCGATTTTGAGCAGTTGAGGGTTAAGGAAGAAGGCGAGGACTGGGAGGAGAAGTTCAGAGGGCATACCGATACCAGGCCGTACGGTCCCCAATCCGTTAGTTTCGACGTTTCGTTTTATGATACTGATTTTGTATATGGAATACCGGAACATGCAACTAGTCTCGCTCTGAAGCCCACCAGAGGACCCGATGTCGAGGAGTCGGAACCTTACAGGCTGTTCAATTTGGATGTTTTCGAATATGTTCATGAGTCTCCGTTTGGGATTTACGGGTCGATCCCTTTCATGATTTCACACGGGAAATTGCGTGGAACTTCTGGTTTTTTTTGGTTGAATGCTGCTGAAATGCAAATTGATGTTCTTGGATCTGGCTGGGATGCTGAATCTGGGATTTCTCTTCCTTCATCTCAAAATAGAATCGATACTTTTTGGATGAGTGAGGCGGGCATCGTGGACACGTTCTTTTTTGTAGGTCCAGGGCCTAAGGATGTTGTTCGTCAGTACACGAGTGTGACTGGGACTCCGGCAATGCCCCAGCTCTTTGCAACAGCATATCATCAATGTAGGTGGAATTATAGGGATGAAGAAGATGTGGCACATGTCGATTCTAAATTTGATGAATATGATATTCCTTACGATGTCTTGTGGCTTGATATTGAGCACACGGATGGAAAAAGGTATTTTACATGGGATAGGGCGCTTTTTCCAAATCCGGAAGAGATGCAGAGAAAGTTGGCTACCAAAGGAAGACGCATGGTTACCATAGTGGATCCCCATATTAAGCGGGATGATAATTTTCCATTGCATAAGGAAGCAAGCAAGAAAGGATATTATGTGAAGGATGCTGCTGGAAATGATTTTGACGGCTGGTGCTGGCCAGGTTCATCATCGTACCTGGACATGTTAAGTCCAGAGATTAGGTCATGGTGGGGAGAGAAGTTCTCTCTAGAAAACTATGTTGGTTCGACTCCTTCCTTATACATATGGAATGATATGAACGAGCCTTCTGTTTTCAATGGTCCCGAGGTACTTACTGAATTGTTTACATTTATTCCTTGTTCTAAGGTGTTGTTCGGCACAATTCTTTTTCTGTTTTCCATTATTTCTTGCATGCCTGGTTACGTAAGCATATACTATCTATCACTGGGATGCCTTTATGTACTCATTATCGAGTGCTCAGCTATAAAAGGCTTGGCTTAAGAATTTAGAGCCTCTTATTTGTTAATTTTTTCTGATAATATATGAGCTATTCAAAACCAAAAGAAAAAAGAAGAAAATGCGAAGAAGGCGAAAGATTTTAGATACATTAATATTGATAAAATTGTTGTTAAAAACTTGGATGAGCGATTGAAACGGATATTAGCTTCTACAATATCAACAAGTTTAAATGCTTTTATCAAAGGGGACCAATAATTGATCCTACCCTTGTTCAAAATGGAGCTCTGGAAGAATATACAGGCAAAAATTTTGAGGATAGGTGCTTAAAATTGACAATAGGAGAGCCCATGATATGGTTGATTAGGAATTATTAATAATGGTTTTCAAGAAGAAATGGTTTGGAAGGAGATGGATCAACTGCATAAAGGGATGTATCTATGGATCAAAAGATATTGTTTTGAGGGGAGAAGCATAAAGGTATGATAGTCTTTATTGCTAGCCCGGGGGTTGGGGGTTGTGGTGGGAAGTAAACTTGCCTCGTAGGTTGTGCTTTTCTAGTGCTGATTATTTTTTTGGGAAGAAGTTATGGTATGAACTGCCATTTGCATTTGAAGTATGGAGTTTGCTGGATTTTCTGTAAGATATTGCTTCCTTCATGATTTGGGATGTCCATTGGCAGGCTTCTATGCAGAAAGTCATTTATTTAAGTCTTCAGTTTGGGTTGTCCTTTAGGTACTTGGCTGTAAAGAAATATTTTTTATTTATAAGAAATAGTTTCATTGATGTATGAAATTTACAAAAAGGAGGAGAGAAAGCCCCAAACCAATGGAATTATGATATACATCTTCCAATTGGTCAAAAGTGATGAAATACTTTAAGAGGAAAAAAATGAATTCAGTTTACCCCAAGGTAAAGCTAGGAGCAGAACGCTATCAAAGAAGACTGAATGTCTTTTCCTTGCTCACAAAAGTTCTATGATTTCTTTTGATCCGAACCGACCAAAAAATGCCCAAATCAGATTCTGCCGAGGACTTTCCATCGTCTTTAAAAGGGTGTCCCAATACGGGTGGAGATAAGAGAGTATGGGGGTCCTTTGGTAGGGCCAACTTCCAATTAAAAACAGACGTCAGATAGTTCCAAAAAATCTGAGCGAAGTTACATTGAAGCCTATTATGAGTGTGAGCCATGGAGGGGAACTTGCATTGAAGCCTATCAGTGGTGTTAAAAGCTAAATGAACAAATTCGCAAATGAAGAATTTCATCTTCTTTGAATAAATGCCAGACCAAATGGCCTTTATACAAAGGCAAGGATAATCTGTAAACGGGGAGCAATGCTGTTTAGCAGAGATTTTGTAGTGAAATTTCCAGACTTCTCTAATGGTCACACCCGGAAATCTTCCTCACTTGACTAATGGTTGATGTTTAAGATAATGCTAAAATCTGCCCATTCTGCCACTTCTTTACCTTCTGAACTATGTCCCACAAAACCAAATCCTTATTCCACATGTCTTTTACAGTAGTGAGTTGTCTATTAGATAGGGAAAAAAGCAGTGGGTAAGCTAAATACCAGGGAGAGACCCCCAGCCATCGATCATGCCAAAAAGTAGTGGAAGTCCCATTTCCAATTTTTGTCACCAGTGTTGTGAATAAGAGATTTATGCTTCAGAATTTTTTTCTAAGGATCATTTGATGAATGTAGTGAATGCTACCCGGATGGTAACTTTGGTTCTTTGTACCAAAATTTGCATCAATAATCTGATGCCACAGAGCCCTTTTTTCCTTTTGGTATCTCCAAACCCATTTTGCCAAGAGAACCCAGTTTTTGTCTTTAATACTTTGGGGACTAAAGCCGACATTTTCAAAAGGGAGACGAACTTTAGCCCACTTAATAAGATGCTTATGGAAAGAGTAGAGTATCGTCTGCAGTAGGTGCATTAAGTATTTGCTTACCGTTGATGAAAGCCGATTGAAAATCTTTGGCGATGAAAGGATTTCCTTTTTAATCTCTCTTGAAAGCCAAAAAACATAGCAAACTTGTCTGAGAAATCTCGGGTCTTGTCTCCCATATCAATTACGATAAATCCACAACCAAGCAGGTGAAGGATGGGTCCACATCTTCTATATGATTCTTTCTTGGAATATCTGCTGTTTGGGGTCTTTGGAGAAGAGGGCTCGCGTTCATTCTCTCATTCTCAAGTACAATCCTGCTATTGTCATCCTTCGAGAAACAAAATTGGCTTTGGTGGATCGTTACATCATCAAATCCTTTGGAGCGGCCACAAGATTGGGTGTTTGGCTCTTGAGGCTTCCGGATCCTCTGATGATATTATAATTATGTGGAATGAACCTGCTTTTGAGCTTTTGGAAGTAATCAAAGGTCTTTTCTCCTATTCATATTTCCCTTGCTATCAATACACTTTCTGGTTGGATGGAAAGAAGTAAGAGGCTTATTTTTTTTAATTGTATTGTTGAAGACTTAGTTTTGAGAATACTCATTTCTGACCTAGTGATCTTAAGTCTGTCAGGCTTACCTTTTTTTCTTTAAGTGCATATTGAATAAGGACTTCTTCCTTGTCATTTGTTCCTTACTTTTTAGACCATTTATTTTCTTAGCTGTTTATTTTTCATTTATTGTATTAAATAATATATTGTTTTATATTAAAGAAAAAAGTAGTTTGGAACAGGTTGTGCTCTTCTGCACTTCGCTGTGATGTTATCAAACTAACTGATGTCTCTATCTAGGTTACAATGCCTCGAAATGCTTTACATCAAGGAGGTGTGGAACATCGGGAATTACACAATGCGTATGGATACTACTTTCACATGGCCACTTCAGAGGGACTAGTTAAGCGGGGTGATGGTAAGGATAGGCCTTTTGTGCTCTCACGAGCACTTTTTGCAGGGACGCAAAGATATGGAGCAGTATGGACAGGAGATAACTCAGCTGATTGGGATCATCTCAGGGTTTCTGTTCCGATGGTTTTGACTCTTGGTCTTACCGGATTGTCATTCTCAGGTATGGATTCCTTTGTTGGACGTGGAACTATCATTTGTTTTAGCAGTTATAGTAAGTTGTTGCAACAGGTGCCGATGTTGGTGGTTTTTTTGGTAATCCTGAGACTGAGCTGTTAGTGCGTTGGTATCAGCTAGGTGCTTTTTATCCCTTCTTTAGGGGCCATGCTCACCATGACACCAAAAGAAGAGAACCTTGGTTATTCGGGTAGGATATCATGTACTTCTATCTTTCAAATTTGATCTTTAGGTCATATAATTAAGGGATCTATTGACAATGTTCTTAACGGAAGTCGTCAACCATCAGAAAGCATGTCTTGTTAAATGTTTTTTAGTTCATATGCAAGTTTGCGAAAAATTCTCAGCCGTTCATGTCAAGTTTGGATTAGTCTACTCAATTTTGCTTTTGTTGGAGCACTGTTTTGTTGTCTCATGATCATGGTTAACTAGTATGGTTGGCACCATCAAGTTTTTACTGAGTTTATGATGTAAAATTAACTGCTGGATTTCAATGCATTGAACTTATGAGATCTCAGATACGGAATCCACTAAATCTGCAATTCAATTATCTTCCTTTCTATTGTTAACAAGATGTATAAAAACAGAGGAAAATTAACTAGTGATAGAAATTGTATTTCTTTTTTTATTGACAACTTGTGTTATTTGTTACATTATTACAGGGAACGAAATACAGAATTGATGAGAGATGCTATACGCATCCGCTATATGTTGCTACCTTATTTCTATACCCTATTTCGAGAAGCAAATACAAGTGGTGTTCCTGTTGTACGTCCATTGTGGATGGAATTTCCATCTGATGAAGCTACATTTAAAAATGATGAAGCTTTCATGGTAGGGAGCGGTCTTTTGGTGCAGGGAATATATACCAAGGTAATTCATTTAACAACAAATAGTGGGAAAAGGATGCATTTTTGGTTTCTTAAAGCATGAGAAAGAGAGGTCCCTAGGGTACATCTGTCTTGTAGCTCGAAATGAGTCTTACTCTAGTCCCTTAATTTTAGAAAAGGCTACAATTTAAGCTTTGAGAGTTAGAGAAATGATCTAAATTGGTCCCTACAAGCACTGTTCTTTTAGTACTATGGATGATCTAGTGACTGAGCGAATTAAGTGCTCAAGTGGAGAGCTAATGTGGTTGTTTTGTAGTGCGCCATTCTTGTCTTGCATTTGTTTTGTTCTCTTTGCATCCTTCGGTTTTGGCTGGTCATTAGAAACGAGGGGCAGCTTTAAGATGATTCATAGAGAGGAAAAGAAGCATCGAAAACCCATTTCACCTGAAATAAGTTGCACCGACTCGCATGCTTCTTATCTTCAGGTTGCTTACTTAGCATAAAGCTCTGAGTCAACATCCCATCTTAGTAGCAAGTGGGTCTATATACAAGCCAATGAGTGTGCAAGAGGGGGATGTGGGAGCTATGCTATTGGAGGAAGGAGAGAGAGGGAGAGAGACAGGTGCTAGAGTTGAGAGACAGAGAGAGAGATGCTGAAGCTTTGAAATTGCAGGAAGGAGAGAACTCAAAACAGAAAATACAAATGGACTCTGAAATCATTTGGGTGATGAGGATTTGAGAGAGCATTTTCTTTGAGAAGAATTGGGCTGTGGATATGGCAGAGAGAGTGGTTTGAAGGGGAGTATGGGTTTTGGCTATTGCTCTCTTTCCCCATCCTTGACCTCACCTGAGAAACTTGAGAGAGCATTTTCTTTGAGAAAAATTGGGCGGTGGATATGGAAGAGAGAGTGGTTTGATGGGGAGTATGGGTTTTGGCTATTGCTCTCTTTCCCCATCGTTGACCTCACCTGAGAAACTGAAGGTAAGTTGGTGTAATGACCTGGTTTTCGATATCTCCAAGCTTAGTTTCAAAGCCAATAGCAAATCTGACATAAACGTAGTTTCAAAAGTACAAAACAATATTTGCGGAGTCGAATAAAAACAGTTTACAAAAATACACAAATTTCGAGAAGCAACATTTAAAATAATATGAAAATGACAAGAAGGAAGACAACTTAACCTAAAGGGGCACCCCTGCAGCTACACGCTGTGCACATTCCCCTCGTCGACAGTGGTCTACACTCCATCTGTAAAAAAGAACATGGAATAAGTATAAAAATACTTAGTAAGCAATCTATTTCTAGGCCCTCATCGAACTTAATCCTTACGATGGTCTCTTAAGTTATGTGCTCATATTCTAACTCTAGTATTAACCAATGTCATGGCTTACCATTTGTGCTAGCCTTGTAAGGCTTATATGTACCTAAACCCTATACACTCCTACTCTAGGGTGTATAGCTAATGCCCCTCATACCATCATAATGTAGGGTTTGGTTGTACTTAGCTTTTTGTTTACATTTTTCACAGTCCATCCCTTACCCTGTGCTATTGACCCAGGAGTCAACTCGCCCTATAATGAGCTTGTGGGTAAGTCTCATGTGTATGAGGTAACTAGTGCACTATACGCAGACCAGTACTTTGACCGCTTGCACCCCATATGAATTATCTTCTAGGTTCACCCTAGTAGCATACCCTCTACGACTCTCGGAGTCCCTTGTGGGTGACAACTAACCTCAAATGTATCAAGTAGACCTCAACCATGCTGGGAAAGTTTACGATCAGGGTTTATGCCCCAGCCATCCCTACTTGATTTGTCTGGTCACCCGAAAATGCTTGTGGGACCCAATGTAGGTTCTAGAACTAAGGGAATGTGATATAATTGCTCATGTTCATGCATACTCATTTAGGCTCTCTAGGGCACATAGCATATATCCAAGATAATATTTGGGCAAATAAGGGTGTTTAGTCCCTATAACATACTACCATTCATGTAATGATGTCCAACATGCTCAATCAACATATTTACAAACATACGAGACAGGTTGGAGTCCTCATAAAGTTAGGACTAATCAGAGTTCAAACATACAAGCGGAAGCTTTAAATATAATATTATGCTAAACCAGAAAACGAACAAGTTCCTAAGCTTAACTATATACAACTTGATGAATTGGGTTTTTCATCAAGCTTTCTAATAAATTTACCCATTGTCCTTGTCGACCCCTACGAGTATTGCATAGTGACTACTTGATTGTAGACTTCCTGACTCGATTTTGGGCCTTCAAAGATATTCCAAATTCCCACTCCTAAACTGTCCCATTAGGTGAAGAATCATGAAATTCGGTGAAAACAGGGTGAAAATTGGAGCAAAATAGGCCAAACCACACAAAAAAGGAAAAAGGTTGGTTCGGGTTAGATCTTACCGGTTGGGTTGTTCAGCTAGTTGGGTCGAGTCGGGTCAGGTAGACGGGGTCAGGTTGTGCTTCCTTCCTCGCGGGAGAAATTCTCCGCACAGCTTGTAGAAACCAAAGCCCCTTCCTTTCTCCTAGTTCTCTCTTTACGTTCTGCCAATTTCACTTCGTCGGCGCAAAACCTAATTCGTTAGGAAATTGAGTGAAGCTCTCTAGGTATAGGTATTTTATGAGAAAACTCACCATGTGACACGAGCTCCTTTGCCCGATTCCGAGTGCCCTCCTTCTCCCTCGCAGTTCCTCAGTCAGTGATCATAGCATTGCTGGGTGGTTTTGAGTTCCTCCACGGTGAATTGACGGTTGACTACCTCCGACAACGATGGTTCCATGAGTAGGGTTCTTGATCCAAGCTCCTCTCTTTGTTGTGTTTCTTGTCCAATTGCCTTCCCTTGCTTCTTAAACTGCCCAAATCTGGGCAAAATCAAAGAAGGGCAAAGGAAAAAAAAAGAGCCATGTACCTCAGAGCTTGTTTAGGTTCCGTCATAAACCTCCTTGGAATAGCAATAGTATGGCCAAAGATAAAAATTATTTTTGAATTAAGACCGAATTTTAATAAGAGAAATCTCCCAAGCGTCCCAAATCTCTAGAGTTATGATGGCCACAGCATACGGTCAGTGGCTCCCCAGACCTTCCATCCTTTTTTTTCCCTTGCTTTTTTTTATCTCTTTTCCAACTGTCATCAAACTTTCTCTTTTATTTATTTAAAAAAAAGTACTGGTCATTACAGTTGGATTACAGTTGGTGAATGTGCGAGACAGACCCCAGTGTTTTTCTGCATGATATGTCCTAAAGATGGCTTAGATTCATGTGGTTTTTGCCAATCTTCATAAGAATAGAAAGACGAAAAAAAAAAAAAAAAGTGAGGATCTTTCATGCAAAGAGAGGAACGGTTGAAAGGAAAGACAAGGAAGAAGTTAAGAGTTTTTCATAGAGAGAAGATTGTTGCAGAGAGAAGTGCATGAAGGAGGAGTGGTTGCATAAGTAAATATATGAACTTGAATTGTCATTTTGGAATCGATGATAGAAAAAAAAAAAGGAAATCGATCATTGAACTTATGAGGACAATAATGGAGCGTTTATTTCAGGAACAATCCAAATCATTTCTTTGACATCAGGAGCTAAGATGTCGCATTGTCAAATTTCAGAGTTAGAGTGAAATTTATTTAGCTTTTAGTTTTTCTTTAACATTTTATAACCTTTAATACCCCCTTTTCTTTAGCTTCATCTAGTTTTTACTTTATTTAAGTTTTATATTCATTGATTGTTGTTTCCTTATGCAATATTATGATGTGATTGGTTCCACTTTTAGGAAGCTAAAAGAGTATCGGTGTATTTGCCTGGAAAACAATCTTGGTATGATTTTAGAACTGGTACTGCATATAAGGGTGGTATCACCCACCAGCTAGAGGTTTCTGAAGAAGGCATCCCTGCCTTCCAGAAAGCTGGAACAATAATGCCCAGAAAAGACCGCTTTCGGCGGAGCTCCACACAGATGGTGAATGACCCCTACACTTTGGTATGTACTTGATACCCTTCCTAGAGGCATTCTTTCTCATATTAGCAATGCCATAGTTTTCTAAATTTCAGATTTCCGTCATGCTGTGTGCAAATATGTTTTAAGTTTAACCAGTTAGTGGTTTAGGTGGAAGAAGTATACTGCGAATGTATACACGTTTTTTTTTTTTTTTTCAGTCTCTGGACCTCGATTAGATCTCTAGTTTGGTGGCTTACAACATTTTTGTATCTTTTATAGGTAGTAGCTCTTAATAGTTCACAAGAAGCTGAAGGCGAGCTTTACATTGATGATGGCAAAAGCTTTGAATTTAAGCAAGGGGCATACATCCATCGCCGATTTGTGTTCTCAGCAGGCAAGCTCACCTCATTGAACGTAAGGCCTAATGCTTCTGCCAGCACGAAGTTTTCTTCCAACTGTGTTATTGAGAGGATTATACTGCTGGGACACTCCGGATCAAAGTCTGCTCTAGTTGAGCCAGAAAATATAAAGGTTGATATCGAACTTGGTCCACTCCACTTCCAAACAGGGCGACGCATATCAGTCCTTACCATTCGGAAGCCAAACTTGTTGATTACAGATGATTGGACGGTAAAAATTTTGTAAGAGTTCATTATTTTCTTTATGATAGAAATGAAAAAGATACGGTAAGAAAAGAATGGTGTACACTTTGTGGTGCATCCGGTGATTGAAACTGTTGTTCACAAGACTTGAACTAATAGCATTTGGGAAAGCAGACATTAAAAGTTCCTGCTGAAATGTTTCGTTTCTACCATCCTATGATTTGATTGTTTAAACTTGACAGTTGGCTTTGAGTTTCTCCCGTATGGTCAGAGCTTTGGGTTTATTGACCTTTTGAAACAGTACAGAAACAATACATGTGGCGCCATGGTAGAAATTTAGTTATACAGGGATAAGAAGAAAACAGAAGGTAAAGAAACAGTGGGCACCCAACCTTACTGAATTTCTGTTCTCTTGCGAATCTTTGAATGGCATATTAGGTAACAATAGGAATTGGCATCTTCTTGTGGTTGCTGAAAGAAAACAGGGGCAAAACAAAGAAACAGGAAGGGTACTCGAAAAGGAGGCTCCCGCGTATTTGGCACTCAGGTAGCACTCCATCTATATCTATAAGGGCAATGGTAGGAATCTAGTTTTTTTTTTTATTATGACGTGAACTCAGGAAAAAGGATATATGAGTCCTAACTCATAAATGATTCCTTTAGGAATGGATACTTGAGTTAGGAAAGTAGGATATTTGATTTGTAAGTAGCATGAGCATGCTTGTAGGTGAAGGGTTCATTGCGGTTGGGCCTGATGAATGTGATTGTTAACATGGGCTCAGGCCCCATTGGTTTGAAATTTGACCACAATTATTACACTAGGTTTTAAGGAGTCAAGAGTCAATATTGAGGGCTTGGAAGGGAAAAGATAAGAAGGTTCGGGGAAGGCAGCAAAGGATGTTCATTTTACCTGGATGTGTGTGTTTTTTCCAACTTTGATAGCGACCCTTCTTGGGGATATGCATGAACCCAGTTGCCACGACCATTTTTTTTTTCTTTTTTTCTTTTTTTTCCCTTCTTTAAAAGGCGGCGGATTGAAGCTTGAGGCACAATAAAGAATATTGTGGATCACGGTAAGGAATATCTGCATGGCGTCACTTTCAACTCATCGCCCCCAAGGAAAAAAACAAGAAAACAAAATAGCAATCTTTTTCTATTTTTTAATATAATCTCCCTTTTGTGTATTGAAATGCTTAGGAAATGATTGTGCCTAAGATTAGAGAGAATTTGGGTGTATAATGATTCAGCTTTAATTTCCGATCTGCCTTATCCAGAATAGAACAAAACCCAGATGGAAATCATCTTCGTTTTCATTCAACTTTTAAAAGCCTTCCCACCAGCCCTAAAATCCCTGCCCATCGACCTTTTCAAATCGAGTGGTCGGCAAAATAGTTCCTTCATTAATATTTTTATTTATTTATTTATTTATTTATTTTGGTGGTGGACAGTGGCTCATGATTTGTGATTATGTTTTTTTTTTTATATATATAATTTCTATTGAGTCGTTTAATCAAGATTACAAAAATATCACCATAATTGGTGGGTATTTAATAGACCGGTGTTATTTTTAAAAGGACAGCCAATCCTACTGTATAATAAAATAGTATGAGACACTGTTTAAAAAAGAAATAATTTTAATTAGTGTTATTCCTATACTATCTTCTTATCAATTGTTCCTTCTTCTTCTTCTTTTTTTTTTTTTTTTTTTCCAATTATGTCCTTGCCCTTACTAAATGTGAAGAGAATAATAATGATTAAAAATTCACAGCAGAGCAGAAATTGTGCGTTTGGAGGATTTAAGCAGGTGGTGATAAGGTGAGGTGCTAAAAAGAAGTCTCAAGAAGAAAAAAAGGGGAGGGGGGACAAAATCTAAGGAAAAAGTAGCCCAACGTTTGCGTCATTTTCACTTGGAGAAAAGGTGTGGGCCCCTACAACACAAAACGACCAAAAAAAGAAAAAAAGAAAAAAAAAAAGAAAAAAGTGGTAAAATGAAAATGTGTGGGAAGCATCCTCCTCTCCCTCTTGCTTTGTTTGCGTGCTGGTGTGGGTGTGATTACCACTTCCATATTATATTAATGTATATTATGCCTTTTTAGCTCTGCTCTGCTCTGCATAATGCTACTTGCCATGTCATCAGTGGCACGATATTTAGTCTACGATATAACTGCTATTTCTTTCAGGTAAATAAATAAATAAATAAATAATTCTTGAAAAATATTTTCTCTTTACTTTCTCCCTCCAATACTATGTGTAACAAACAATAACAGTGAGTCAAATATGTACATTAGTTATTTAATAAAAAAAACATAACAAAGTATTATTGTTAGTTATGACTTGTGGAAAAAAATGGGCATGGGCATGTGTGTGGTATGGTGTTAGATGTCGCACGTGCAAAAATTCCAGGGTCAGGGTCAGGGTCAGGGTCAGGGTCGGGGTCAGGGTCAGAGAGCTCAACGCAAGTTATTCAAAGCAAGGCGAAGGCGGATTTATGGGTAAGATGGGAGGGGGGGTGGGACCCTACTGCTGACCATTTTGTCGACCGTCAACCTCCCTTTATGACCAGGCACTCTCTTCCTTAGCCGACATTCAAGCACCCCAGCTGTGTGCTGACGCAGGCAGTGACACAAACGCCTAAACACCCTCTTCACGTGTCCATATTCCATTCGTCACTCCCCTCCTCACTTACACCTAAACATTATTATTCATTTTTCCTTAATTAACGTTTTTCCAATATATTACTTGGGACTAAAAAAACAAAGACCATAAATTATTTTATTTATTATTATTTTTAGATTTGATAATGGCGTGGCATGTGTGTTTTGGGTTTGGGTTCTAGAAGATGAGAAGTCACCGAATTGGTTATATATATCTCTCATTCTTCCCCCTCTGTGCTCACCCATTCCTGAACCCAGCCGCCGCTCGCTCATCGGAGTTAGATCAGATCCGGCAACACGCCCACCCACACGAACAGAGCGGAGAAGCAGTTCCAAAGCACCAATCCGATAGCAAATGACCGTAGCTGGGCTCGAGTTACCTCCAGGCTTCAGATTTCACCCTACTGATGAGGAGCTAGTCCTTCACTACCTCTGCAGAAAGTGCTCCTCTCAGCCCATCGCCGTCCCCATTATCAAGGAGATCGATCTTTACAAATACGACCCCTGGCACCTTCCTGGTATCTTTTTCTTCTTCAATTTCTCCCTTTATTTTCCTCTTCTTCTCTTTTCTTCCCTTTTTCAATTTTCGTTTTCCGTTTTCATTCTCCAGAATTGGCTGTCTGTGGTGAAAAGGAGTGGTATTTCTTCTCCCCAAGGGACCGCAAGTACCCCAACGGCTCCCGCCCCAACCGTGCTGCTGGTACCGGCTACTGGAAGGCTACCGGCGCTGACAAGCCCATCGGCCGCCCCAAACCTCTTGGCATCAAGAAGGCACTCGTTTTCTACGCCGGCAAGGCCCCAACCGGCGTCAAGACCAATTGGATTATGCACGAGTATCGCCTCGCCAACGTTGACCGATCCGCTACCAAGAAACCCAACAACTTGAGGGTAACTAACTCTTCACCCCATCTCTGTTTCCGGTTTGAAATTTGAATTTGGTTGTTGATGGCTCCTGTGGGTTCATTAATTTTTGCAGTTGGATGACTGGGTGCTGTGTCGTATCTACAACAAGAAGGGATGCATAGAAAAGCATTACCAATCCACCGACGACAAGGCAACCGAATTCCCAGACTTCGAGGAAGAGAAGCCCATTATTACGATGCCTAGCACCACCAACATGCTACACCTCCCAATCCATAACAACCAATTGCATATGGACACTTCGGATTCGGTGCCCATAATGCATACCGACGACTCCAGTGGCTCCGATCCGGTGACATCGCCGGAGGTCACGTGGGATAAGGAGGTCCAAAGTGAACCCAAGTGGGGTGGAGGAGCACCAGACTTTGACTTTTTCCAGTTCAATTACATGGATTCTTTCTCCATGACTGAGGACGATCCATTTGGAAGTCAGGTTCCGTTCCAGATGGACCATCTGCCGCCATTTCAGGATATGTTTTCGTGTTTACAGAGGCAGATTTAACCACACCACCACCGCCGCCGCCGCCGTAAGGGCATGGACTAAGGGGTTGCATTCAACCCCATTGCCAGGCTTCCGCTTTCTACTATATATAACATAATATCCATATTTTTAGCAGATTCTTTGATGAACCCAAAACCAATATGCCCAAAAGTATTGTGATGTCTCCTTTTTTTTGCTGGAATGAAGAATTTAGTTAGAAGAGAATTGACCGACCTCTGCTTCTAGAGTTGACGACCTTCATCATCCCTATTCGAGCCCCTCTCATTCAAGCCTCGTATAATCCCAAGGCTGCCTGCAACTGCGACAAACCAAATGATGCTGCTGCACCAGACATGAATGAAATCAGATTGATTTTTGTAATTCCAAAAGCAGAATTAATAAATAATGTCAGTTCCAATTCTATTACTGCACTTGGTAAATCAATCCAAGTGTATTTCATGTTACATTACAAACAACTTGTTCGGTTGCTATGATTGTTGTGTATACATACATTAGCTTTTAATACAAATTTTATCTATATCCTATTGCCAACTCCAAGGACTTCTCCTGAAACACTCCTTTCAGAATAAGATCTCTGATCATGTATCTTCACAAGCTACCAACACTAGACTTGGGCACCCGATCACAGATAGCAGTAGCCCATCCAATTGCTTGCTTCTCGTTGTTGTACACTACCATCTTATCTTGCATCGAAATATCTGTCAACCAAACCCCACACAAGATGAGGCTTCTTTTTTTCCCTTTTTCTCTTTAATAAAAGAATAATTTTGCATGGCTATGACGGCATTCGTTTTTATGAGAAATAACATGCAATGCATGCAAAATAACGTACGTACCACCAATGATATTGGAGTTCTCAAGCCCAACTTCACTGCCGTTCAGAATTCCCAAGCAAACATTCCCCTTGGACTGCCAATCCAAAACTTATAAGTTAAATCATTCAACTTATAAATTGTAGTTGTAGAGGCTTGGAGCTTACCGATATTATAAGATAACTTTCCATTGGCATTTCGAACACTGCTTTGCTTCTTCTACCACTGGAAAAGCTCAATGCCAATGGCTTGAAATATTTTCTCACATCACGTAAGCTTTTGAATGGATTCCGCCCTCTCCAGCAGAGCGGCAGCGTGTCATCATCCTTGGCTTCTCTTAGCGGTTTCCCAGTTAGTTCTCTATTCAACTACAAGAACAGTACCAACATGAACTAAAGAATCATTGAGAAAAAGAATCGAAGGTTTTTTTTACGGATGATTTACCAAAGATGTTATAATTTGATAAGCCTGAGCATTGAAGTATGTGTAAGAGCTCCCACTGTCAAAAACTACGAAGAGGTTTCTGAGTCCAGTACTTCTTCCATTGAAGAATAGGTCCCCAAACCCAGGGGAGTAGTGCTTCCTGATACAATCACATAGAGCATGTTTCGTGAGATTAGGAGTCGACATGAATCATAACAAGATAAATGTATGATCAAGGTAGGTTACTTACGGGTAGTCCCGTGACATGGGCGTCCAAGCTAAGCGATACGGATCATAAATATCATCCCCAAAGAAAAGATATCCTCCTCCTTTGCTGCTGAAACAGTGACCAACAACGTTACGGACAATGCCCTGATTGTGCAGCTGTGAAACAATGCTTACTGCTCCCTTTCCAAGGCCAAGTACTCCATCCATGGGGTGATAAGATGATGATCCAGGATCTTGATCATAACCACATCTGAGTGTAATCAAATGAAACAAAACTCAGTACTACAGATTCAAATAGCTGACATGCAACTGACTCTACATGCATTTTATTTAACCACACGAACCGGAAACTACGGTTAGAAGCACACCGAATATAAATCTCTCGTACTATATAGTCTTTATTGATGACTGTTGAAAATACTAATCAGAATCATTCTGTCACGAAATCTAGTGCCTGTTGCGACCTTAATTATCTGGGTTCTTCATGAATACATATGTTCCGTTTTCAGCATAAGCTCTAGCTTTACATTATGCTATCCGTTGTGTTGCACGCCAAAAGAAAATATATGGCAGCATGAAAAGGTGTTTATTTTTGCATAGCTCTCATGTATGGTTTTAATTGGAAAACGCAAGGTTGGTTTAGGTTGCCAGGAACTCAACAAAGTAATTTGATTAAGAAGAATAACTGAGGCAGTCAAGCGGCTTACCCGAGGGTCAAACGGGGTCTAATTGGATCCCCATTGGTTAAGTTGAGAGGAAAAATATCCCTGACAAGGACTCCAAGAGACGAACCTCCATCTGCATACTCAACCTCGTAGTCACATTGATCTGGGTTCTCACATCTGTGGTCAATAGATGAGTGCAAGGACATACACAGAGGGTCCTTACACGGGACAAGATCGTTGCTTGGTTGATAGAGCGGATGAGGTGTCTGAAAGGGAAACAAGGTCATCAATTTGATACATTCAATCTCAACTCTCAACACCAAAAGAAATGACAGAAGCAATAAGCATATCAAGAAGAAGAATATTGAGGAGACTTCAAATAAAACATACATTCAAAGATGGGAATTCAGATTACTTGTGATGAGAACTAACTCAACTGAAGCCGAAGGTGTAGTTTAGTAACTTTCTTCGTTCATTTGGTCATCATATTTTCAAGAATACCCTTGCAATGAACATTAACTGCTGAATCAAATAACAATTTACCTCAGTGCACTGCTGACATGGAGCGTCACATTGAAGCCAAGTGAGGTCACTACCGGTGTCAGGATCTAGAAAGTAAGGCTTTGGAGGCTGCCCTATAAAAAGGGTAACGTTATAGAACCTGAAAAAGGATACAAATTATATGATCTCAAACACATTGATGAAAAGAATTATTTATGCTCTGATAGTAAAGAAAGTGAGCCTCAACAAGAACAGAGATATATATCTTCAAATGGGTCTTATTATAGAAACACTTCTTTTGGGGATGTGTTCCTTTTCTTCAAAATTAAAAAGCCATTTTGAAAAGCACTCATAAATACACCTCAAATGCAATTGTACAGAAACAGAATAAGAACTTAGGGCAGAAAGTCAAAACATGGGAAACAGAGTCTCGTAGTCTTCTCAATTCCCATTTAACACGGGGGGAGAAGATACATTAAGATAAGATTTGCAACGGCCTTCCAAACTCCAATTCCCATTCTTTTCCAGGTTGTTACAACACACTAAGATAAACGACATCAATGTGATACTAAGAGGCATCACAATCACATTGAACTCCCTTTTCAGCCACTTCCGTACTTCGAAACAGTAGAGTAAAATCGAAATAGGAAAAACAAAAGCTGAAACATGGTGGAGCTGTGAGCAGAGTTGTGGCTTACCCATTTGGAAAGACGTTCCCTTGAAGAGGCAGCACAATAGAGGATGAAGGAATCGAAGAGGATGCGGATGCGATCGGCACCGACAGAGTTGGCCTCCTCCTCTCCCATAGCTTATCCTTAAAGAAGGAAGAAGCTGAACATGGAGCCAAACAGCTTATGGAGAACACCATCGGCACCAATATCATCAATACCCCTTTCCCCATGATTCGACAATCGAAGCCCATATAAAATCAGTTTCTTGCACCCTTGTTGTGGGTTCGGGACATCTCTAAGGAATGGAACCAAAACTTGAAAAATGGTTGATGGAATTTGTGGAGATTTGGTTGTGGTCTCTTGGGCTTGGAGTTTTTTTCTTTTTTTCTGTTCTGTTTTGTTTCGGGACCCGGATTCATATAAGCTTATTACCTTCCTTTTCCAAGGGTTACACTAGACCTTTTCAACCACAATTTCGGTTCTCTTATAATAAATATAACCTTCCTATCCCGCCAAGAATCACATCTTTCTTTCGCAACATTTTCATGGATTTGTTTGTTATTCTTTTCCCCCGCTGAGGAGGAGACTTCACGAGAGGGATTCTTATTCTTTTCCTCGGGCCCTGGATGATAGATGGCATTTTGTTGAAGAGATCCTTTTATATTGCTTTGTGCCATACAAATCATTAATTGCAAGTAAAGGAAATCGAAAGGAACAACCACAAAAGTTCAAAAAAGGAATGGGCTGTCTCTTTAGCTTTCTTCAAAACGCATTCTTGCATGATTTTAGTATTCCTGTCTTGTAAAAGATAGAACACAATAGGACTCCCTACAATAAAAAGATGGGTAAAAGGGAGCGGGGAGGGCATTACATCAATGCTGTTAAGTGCTATTATTCCTGCTCGTAATCAAGCCATACAAAGTCCATAATTGACATTGAGCAATATTTAACTACTGAGTGGTTTAATGTCAGGACCACAAATAGCAAAGAAAAGATCAAAATGTAACACAATTATAGAAAAATCAATGCTGCTATAAACTTTGAAGCTCATTGTCACAAAGCACAGTTGGTCTGCAATCAAGGTGAACACTAGAGATACTTCCTCGCAAGTGCACGGACTTTTGTGTCGAAATGTGAAGATGTGATGCGGGATCCAGGCAAGTAGAGGGGATTAAGTATAGTCTGCAAATTCACAAAGCAATTTGGAATGGATAAATAATATAAAAATATTCCACAAAATTTAATCACTCTCGTCAAAATCTTTGCAACAACAATGTTACATCATTCACTAAGTTTCAAATATAGTACAGAGTAGACTAACGGAGACCAAACCAAAGTGCCAAACCTTTTATCTAATGTAGTGCTAAACGTGAATTAAAGGTTTTGAAATCCTAACTAGATGAAACTTACAAAACTTGATAGGAATACCAACTAACAGTGCACTAAAAAACCAAAAGAGAAAATAATAATAAATGAAGGAGAGGAGTCACAGAAGTTCTCGTATAGGAAACTCAATCTAGAATAATCAAGGAAATATTTAATTTCATTTGCAGAATAGCTGATTAAAGGCATACCATACATTGATTGGTAAACTTTTTCCAACGGAAAAGTACGTAGTGCTGGGGATGGGTGGTACTCCGGATCATACTATTATGACAGCAGATACAAATCAGCAGAACAACAATTACACTCCCCTCTTGACACCACTTTCTTACCATTCAAGAAAGCCTCAAGCATTCAAAGTTTGATTGGCTAATTGAATCATATATCAGGAGAAGATGACAGACAAGTCGGGAAATCTTTATCACTAACATTTTGTTCAATGTGATGTAATCAAGTTGAGCATAATGCTGAAGTACACTGTTAGAGGATATTAAATCTTGGTATGTTCCAAACATAGCTTTTCTACAAATAGTTCTTTCAGCAATTAAATTATGATGATGAAATCTTAACCCATTAGATTTTTTTTCTTCATATATCTGTGAGTGTCCGGACCCTCTTAAGTGCACCTCAACAATTTCATGGGACAAACACGTAAATCCACTCGATAAATTATTAACAATATTTTGTAACTTTACTACACGATTTCAAATCATTCTATCAATTTTATTTCCAAAAGCCAATTAATTTCCCTAGAAGAAATAGGTCACAATCCTGTGCTACAGAGACAATAATAACACATTGAAGGAATCTAGAGGAGCCATGAATCTAAGCATCCTGACACGACCAAACAACAAGGGATCCAAAAAATGAACCATCCTTGCCACCCCTATCTCAAGCCTCATGCAAACTCAAGATGACAACCTGAACTCATAACAAATCAACCACTTACTCTTTTTGGTCAATATATACAGTTAAGACTCAAGGGATACAATTTATTTATTTATTTAACAACTGTACCATTCAAATGTCAAAATTCAGTATATTTGAGGGAAAAGAATGAACTCTATCTAGTGGGATCTATTCAAATGAGGTACAGTTCACTCAACCTAAGTAATATACCATAGTAAATCAAGCATTACACCTTCCAATATAGCAATAATAATAATAATAATACCTAAGAAACATGTCAAACTTACCTTTATGTAAAGCTCGTGAACCTCTTGAAAAAAACTCTTGATTCCATCATCATTGCGAGAGTCATGAAGTAACATCAATCGCGTATGTAGTGAATAGTCAAAGAAAAACCAGAAAAGGAAATAATAGGAACTATAAACTGAATTTAATCTCTCAAATGTATATAGAATTCCAGAATCATAGTACAACATTGATCCCATTACAATGAAAATTTTTGCCTGCTATATCTTAAAAAAGGATTGGGACCGTTTTATCAGTATAAATACTTCAGTAATGCAATCGGGGTGGTGAGGGTATAGATTCTCGAGAACAAATATTGGACCGGGAAAAAAAAGAGAAGGGCAATCATTAATTCTTAAAACCAGCATTCTTAAGACCAAAGACCAAAGAGGCTCTTTTAAAAGTAAATAAATTGATGAAATTTGACTCAATTCCCATCACATTGTTCCCGAAAAACCCCCCTCGATATTAAAGGATATGGCCAGCGGTTACATAAACAGACACCACCAGATCATTGAATCTATCGACTGCTTTCAAGAACCTGCAAAAAACGCACCAAGAAAAAGAATCTAAAGGGAATTTCAAAGGAAATAGAAGAAAAAAGAGGTATCTCGATGATCTAATAATAAAACTGAAGGAATAAGACCTCACATAGCACTAGTAGTCCATGCCAGGTCTTGAACAATGTCAAGGGACGCGTGCAATATAAATTGATGCAGCTGAGCAGAATCCTCTCTCTTTCATGTCAAGCCAAAAAGATGAGCGACCAATGACAGTCAAAACTAAAGTAATTAAAGAACCAAAATGAAATCATCTTTTTTTTCTTTTCTGGCGATCTCGTGAAGGAAAAATGCGATCTAAACGTGAAACGATAGAAAATGAAAAAGAAGGAAATACTTTAGCAGCAGATCCGACTTCAGCTTCATAAATAGGGATGTTGTTCCTACTGACGATGATGAAACAAGCTGTGGTCGCCATTGCAGAGAAGCAATTCGAGAAGTTGCCGGCGGTGTAAGATGAGAGAGAGAGAGAGAGAGAGAGAGTTGAAGCGAGGGAGACGAGTTGGGTTGGGCTTGGGTATTTCTTTTGGGCTAACTAATTGCCAAAGCTTCTAACTTGCATGCAGATATGTTTAGATGTAACTTATTTAGAATTTTCAATTTAAATTTGGACTAATTTATCCCAAGTAGTTTTTTTTTTTTTTTTTTTTTTTTTTTTTTTTTTTTTTTTTTTTTTTTTTTTTTTTTTTTTTTTTTTTTTTTTTTTTTTTTTTTTTTTTTTTTTTTTTTTTTTTTTTTTTTTTTTTTTTTTTTTTTTTTTTTTTTTTTTTTTTTTTTTTTTTTTTTTTTTTTTTTTTTTTTTTTTTTTTTTTTTTTTTTTTTTTTTTTTTTTTTTTTTTTTTTTTTTTTTTTTTTTTTTTTTTTTTTTTTTTTTTTTTTTTTTTTTTTTTTTTTTTTTTTTTTTTTTTTTTTTTTTTTTTTTTTTTTTTTTTTTTTTTTTTTTTTTTTTTTTTTTTTTTTTTTTTTTTTTTTTTTTTTTTTTTTTTTTTTTTTTTTTTTTTTTTTTTTTTTTTTTTTTTTTTTTTTTTTTTTGAGCTGATAAAAAAGGTAAAACAGCCTAGCATAATGAGGAGAGAAGGTAGGGATTTTAAAATAAAAAATGATAAATTTGAATTAAATAAAATATAATATAATTATAAGATAATTAGATACTCTTAGTTTAGTATTTATATTTGAGACCAAAATAATTAGATAATTTTAATTATTAAGTGAGTGGTTTAATTCATTGCGCATCTAAATTAATAATGAATAAAATAACACATTTAGCATCTAAAATCATAAAAATTCTAATAGAAACAAAATGCCAATAAAATAAAATAAAATAAAATATTTACGCATGAACCTAATAGGTCCAAAGTTTCACATCGTACTAAATTATGTTACGGATTGAGATCATATTATAAAATTTGATTTAAGCTATAAAGTTAGTTGTAGAATATATTTTATGTATATAGGGTTTAGTAGATAGCTTGTATCCTACTTAATGGATATTTGACTTTGGATCCCACCTTTATTTCTCATTTTTAATAGATCTAACAAATCAACTACCTAAAATTTATGTAGTCCATGTCATATTCAAAGGACAACCACAAAACAGAAAGACTCAGAGCTCCCAAAAAAAAAGAAAAAAACCATCTTCTTCCTATTCCCATTCTATATTTTCTTCTTATTCCAGCTTTTTTGTCCGAGTTGTCTCCTATTTTTGTCTCTGAATAAGCTTCAGAGCTTCTCTTCCCTGAGCTTCTTCTACCCTTCTCTTATTCTCTTCAAGCATTCTATCCACCTCTTCTCTCTCTTTCCGGGTCTGTTCCTGCCAAATGTTACATTCAACAACATCATACTTCAATTTAACAGGAAATATAGACAGAAATTTCCCCAAAAAACGTGCATATAAACATTAGTACGAGGACTTTTAGGAAAATCAAAAGCAAAGCTACGAGAACTTATGCTCAAAGTGAATAATATCGTATCATTGTGGAAGTCCGTAATTCCTACACCTCCTAGCTATCCCCACTACCTGCCATTTCAACAGATTCACCGGATGGACACACCCCCTCATCCATGCCACAACAACCACTACTAGTCATGTAGGCAACACGGCAAAAGACATTAGTTTATGGTGTAAGCAAGCATGAGTATTGATGGAAATGGTTAGTGATCAAGCAATAAATGGGAGATTAGAATTCTCAAAAGCAACTGTATTTTAAAATCTCTGATGAAACCAATATCCCTGGAGAAGTGATCGCAAATCAACACCTTGTGTTTACTTTGTCCAAATTGTATGATCGCAAACTGTATTTTTATTACCCAAAGTAATCTCTTCTAATACATATGATGAGTATCAATGTGCACTTGGCGTTGTACAACCATAAAATGTAGCAAAAAGAATAGGAAAGAAAATGGGTACCTCTTTCAGTCTTCCAGCCGTAAGGGCGGCTTCTTTCTCTTTCTCAAGTTGCAGATCAACATCATCAAACAATTTTTTGCGACCTTCCTCTATTCGCCTTTGTATTTCTAATTTAACCTCTTCAGAATTTAACCTTTCAGCAACATTCTTCTGAATTAGTTCTTCCATCCTCCTACGTGCATCTTCTTCTAACTCCTCTTCTAACTCTTCTTCTAACTTCTCTTCTAACTCCTCTTTTAAATCCTCTTCTAACTCCTCCAACTCTGCCTTGTGCCTGTACATGGCGCTATGTCCATCTCATTTATTTAGTACATACGAAGCTTTGGGGCCAAGACAGTAAAATAAAGAAGACAAATGCACAAGGAATCATAGTGCTTCAGAAGTATGCTTACATTTTGCTTGAACCAAGAAGTGCAAGAAAGAAAGCGTTACAAAATGATGGGCCAAATCAGAACCAAGAAGTGCAAGAAAGAAAGCCTCACAGAATGCGCATCTCTAACTGCACCACCTTTCTATTTATTTACAGTTGTTAGCCGTTTGAGAGCTAACTTCCAGAAGCTCACTCTTATTTTGTTTGATTTAACTAAATATCTTCTACCCCTTTGTTCAACTGCTTCCATAAGCAAATTTGGTTGTGAAACGGTTGTGTTCTCTATCTTTGCAAACAGGCGTTCTGAACTAAAGCATGGAAAGAAAGGAAGGTAGGATTTGGGATGAATACAAATACATATGATTTTACCTCTAATGGTCAAATCAACAAAATTCCGACAACTTTTCAGATCGAGTTAACGACCCTGTCTCAAAGGGGAAAAAAGTTCATATGTTAACACCTATGGAATTTGAGTGCAAAATGGCCCGGAAGCGAAAGTGAAAAAAATTCGTATTTTAACCATTTATATGTGTAAGATTCTTAAACTTGAGCGTTTCCTTACAGATTCGTCGAAAAACATCGAAAGAAACAAAGGTTTTTCACATAGTGATTCGGGTGCCTCCACGAGGGTCCTTTCGTAAGGGTTGAGGTTGTGAGGTCTTTTCGACACGAGTAAATGTTTTCTTTCTTCCATATTTTAAGCTTAGGACAATCTTTAGTGGATATGGTATGATACTAAAACGAGAAAACAACTTTTCAGATCGAGTTAACGACCCTGTCTAAAAGGGGAAAAAAGTTCCTATGTCAACACCTATAGAATTTTAGTGCAAAATTGCCCGGAAGCGAAAGTGAAAAAAATTCATAGTTTAACCATTTATATGTGTAAGATTCTTAAACTTGAGCGTTTCCTTACAGATTCGTCGAAAAACATGGAAAGAAACAAAGGTTTTTCAGATTGTGATTCGGGTGCCTCCACGAGGGTCTTTTCATAAGGGTTGAGGTTGTGAAGTCTTTTCGACACGAGTAAATGTTTTTTTTCTTCCATATTATAAGCTTAGGAAAATTCTTAGTGGATATGGTATGATACTAAAACGAGAAAACAACTTTTCAGATCGAGTTAACGACCGTGTCTCAAAGGGGAAAAAAGTTCCTATCTTATCACCTATGGAATTTGAGTGCAAAATGGCCCGGAAGCGAAAGTGAAAAAAATTCGTATTTTAACCACTTATATGTGTCAGATTCTTAAACTTGAGCGTTTTCCTACAGATTCGTCAAAAAACATCGAAAGAAACATAGGTTTTTCATATTGTGATTCGGGTGACTCCACTAGGGTCTTTCCATAAGTGTTGAGGTTGTGAAGTCTTGTTGACACGAGTAAATATTTTTTTTCTTCCTTATTTTAATCTTAGGACAATCTTTAGTGGATATGGTATGATACTAAAACGAGAAAACAACTTTTTAGATCGAGTTAACGACCCCGTCTCAAAGGGGAAAAAAGTTCCTATGTTAACACCTATGGAATTTGAGTGCAAAATGGCCCAGAAACGAAAGTGAAAAAAATTCGTATTTTAACCACTTATATGTGTAAGATTCTTAAACTTGAGCGTTTTCTTACAGATTCGTCGAAAAACATCGAAAGAAACAAAGGTTTTTCAAATTGTGATTCGGGTGCCTCCACTAGGGTCTTTCCATAAGGGTTGAGGTTGTGAAGTCTTGTCGACACTCGTAAATGTTTTTTTTCTTCAATATTTTAAGCTTAGGACAATCTTAAGTGGACATGGTATGATACTAAAACGAGAAAATAACTTTTCAGATCGAGTTAACGACCGTGTCTCAAAGGGGAAAAAACTCCATACGTTAACACCTATGGAATTTTTGTGCAAAATGGCCCGGAAACGAGAAAATAACTTTTCAGATCGAGTTAACGACCCTGTCTCAATGGGGAAAAAAGTTCCTATGTTAACACCTCTGGATTTTGAGTGCAAAATGGCCCGCAAGCGAAAGTGAAAAAAATTCGTATTTTAATCATTTATATGTGTAAGACACTTGAACATGAGCGTTTCCTTACATATTCGTCGAAAGACATCGAAAGAAACAAAGGTTTTTCACATAGTCATTCGGGTGCCTCCACGAGGGTCTTTTCGTAAGGGTTGAGGTTGTGAAGTCTTTTCGACACGAGTAAATGTTTTTTTTCTTCCATATTTTAAGCTTAGGACAATCTTTAGTGGATATGGTATGATACTAAAACGAGAAAACAACTTTTCAGATCGAGTTAACGACCCTGTCTCAATGGGGAAAAAAGTTCCTATGTTAACACTTATGGATTTTGAGTGCAAAATGGCCCGGAAGAGAAAGTGAAAAAAATTCGTATTTTAACCATTTATATGTGTAAGACACTTGAACTTGAGCGTTTCCTAACATATTCGTCGAAAGACATCGAAAGAAACAAAGGTTTTTCACATAGTGATTCGGGTGCCTCCACGAGGGTCTTTTCGTAAGGGTTGAGGTTGTGAAGTCTTTTCGACACGAGTAAATGTTTTTTTCTTCCATATTTTAAGCTTAGGACAATCTTTAGTGGATATGGTATGATACTTAAAACGAGAAAACAACTTTTCAGATCGAGTTAACGACCTAGTCTCAATGGGCAAAAAAGTTCCTATGTTAACACCTATGGATTTTGAGTGCAAAATGGCCCGCAAGCGAAAGTGAAAAAAATTCGTATTTTAACCATTTATATGTGTAAGACACTTGAACTTGAGCAATTCCTTACATATTCGTCGAAAGACATCGAAAGAAACAAAGGTTTTTCACATAGTCATTCGGGTGCCTCCACGAGGGTCTTTTCGTAAGGGTTGAGGTTGTGAAGTCTTTTCGACACGAGTAAATGTTTTTTTTCTTCCATATTTTAAGCTTAGGACAATCTTTAGTGGATATGGTATGATACTAAAACGAGAAAACAACTTTTCAGATCGAGTTAACGACCCTGTCTCAATGGGCAAAAAAGTTCCTATGTTAACACCTATGGAATTTGAGTGCAAAATGGTCCGAAAGCGAAAGTGAAAAAAAATTCGTATTTTAACCATTTATATGTGTAAGATTCTTAAACTTGAGCGTTTCCTTATTGATTCGTCGAAAAACATCGAAAGAAACAAAGGTTTTTCACATAGTCATTCGGGTGCCTCCACGAGGGTCTTTTCGTAAGGGTTGAGGTTGTGAAGTCTTTTCGACACGAGTAAATGTTTTTTTTCTTCCATATTTTAAGCTTAGGACAATCTTTAGTGGATATGGTATGATACTAAAACGAGAAAACAACTTTTCAGATCGAGTTAACGACCCTATCTCAATGGGCAAAAAAGTTCCTATGTTAACACCTATGGATTTTGAGTGCAAAATGGCCCGGAAGCGAAAGTGAAAAAAATTCGTATTCTAACAATTTATATGTGTAAGATTCTTAAACTTGAGCGTTTCCTTACAGATTCGTCGAAAAACATTGAAAGAAACAAAGGTTTTTCACATAGTCATTCGGGTGCCTCCACGAGGGTCTTTTCGTAAGGGTTGAGGTTGTGAAGTCTTTTCGACACGAGTAAATGTTTTTTTTCTTCCATATTTTAAGCTTAGGACAATCTTTAGTTGATATGGTATGATACTAAAACGAGAAAACAACTTTTCAGATTGAGTTAACGACCCTGTCTCAAAGGGCAAAAAAGTTCCTATGTTAACACCTATGGAATTTGAGTGCAAAATGGCCCGAAAGCGAAAGTGAAAAAAAAGTTGTATTTTAACCATTTATATGTGTAAGATTCTTAAACTTGAGCGTTTCCTTACAGATTCGTCGAAAAACATCGAAAGAAACAAAGGTTTTTCATATAGTGATTCGGGTGCCTCCACGAGGGTCCTTACGTAAGGGTTGAGGTTGTGAGGTCTTTTCGACACGAGTAAATGTTTTCTTTCTTCCATATTTTAAGATTAGGACAATCTTTAGTGGATATGGTATGATACTTAAACGAGAAAACAACTTTTCAGATCGAGTTAACGACCCTGTCTAAATGGGCAAAAAAGTTCCTATGTTAACACTTATGGATTTTGAGTGCAAAATTGCCCCGAAGCGAAAGTGAAAAAAATTCGTATTCTAACAATTTATATGTGTAAGATTCTTAAACTTGAGCGTTTCCTTACAGATTCGTCGAAAAACATCGAAAGGAACAAAGGTTTTTCACATAGTCATTTGGGTGCCTCCACGAGGGTCTTTTCGTAAGGGTTGAGGTTGTGAACTCTTTTCGACACGAGTAAATGTTTTCTTTCTTCCATATTTTAAGATTAGGACAATCTTTAGTGGATATGGTATGATACTAAAATGAGAAAACAACTTTTCAGATCGAGTTAACGACCCTGTCTCAATGGGCAAAAAAGTTCCTATGTTAACACCTATGGATTTATAGTGCAAAATGGCCCGGAAGCGAAAGTGAAAAAAAATTCGTATTCTTGTTAACACCTATGGATTTATAGTGCAAAATGGCCCGGAAGCGAAAGTGAAAAAAAATTCGTATTCTACCAATTTATATGTGTAAGATTCTTAAACTTGAGCGTTTCCTTATACATTCGTCGAAAAACATCGAAAGGAACAAAGGTTTTTCACATAGTCATTCGGGTGCCTCCACGAGGGTCTTTTCGTAAGGGTTGAGGTTGTGAGGTCTTTTCAACACGAGTAAATGTTTTTTTTCTTCCATATTTTAAGCTTAGGACAATCTTTAGTGGATATGGTATGATACTAAAACGAGAAAACAACTTTTCAGATCGAGTTAACGACCCTGTCTCAATGGGCAAAAAAAGTTCCTATGTTAACACCTATGGATTTTGAGTGCAAAATGGCCCGGAAGCGAAAGTGAAAAAAAGTCGTATTTTCACCATTTATATGTGTAAGACTCTTAAACTTGAGCGTTTCCTTACAGATTCGTCGAAAAACATCGAAAGAAACAAAGGTTTTTCACATAGTCATTCGGGTGCCTCCACGAGGGTCTTTTCGTAAGGGTTGAGGTTGTGAAGTCTTTTCGACACGAGTAAATGTTTTTTTTCTTCCATATTTTAAGCTTAGGACAATCTTTAGTGGATATGGTATGATACTAAAACGAGAAAACAACTTTTCAGATCGAGTTAACGACCCTGTCTCAATGGGCAAAAAAGTTCCTATGTTAACACCTATTGATTTTGAGTGCAAAATGGCCCGGAAGCGAAAGTGAAAAAAATGTGTATTCTAACCATTTATATGTGTAATATTCTTTATCTTGAGCGTTTCCTTACAGATTCGTTGAAAAACATCGAAAGAAAAAAAGGTTTTTCACATACTGATTCGGGTGCCTCCACGAGGGTGTTTTCGTAAGGGTTGAGGTTGTGAAGTCTTTTCGACACGAGTAAATGTTTTTTTTCTTCCATATTTTAAGCTTAGGACAATCTTTAGTTGATATGGTATGATACTAAAATGAGAAAACAACTTTTCAGATTGAGTTAACGACCCTGTCTCAAAGGGCAAAAAAGTTCCTATGTTAACACCTATGGAATTTGAGTGCAAAATGGCCCGAAAGCGAAAGTGAAAAAAATTCGTATTTTAACCATTTATATGTGTAAGATTCTTAAACTTGAGCGTTTCCTTACAGATTCGTCGAAAGACATCGAAAGAAACAAAGGTTTTTCACATAGTGATTCGGGTGCCTCCACGAGGGTCCTTACGTAAGGGTTGTGGTTGTGAGGTCTTTTCGACACGAGTAAATGTTTTCTTTCTTCCATATTTTAAGATTAGGACAATCTTTAGTGGATATGGTATGATACTAAAACGAGAAAACAACTTTTCAGATCGAGTTAACGACCCTGTCTCAATGGGCAAAAAAGTTCCTATGTTAACACCTATGGATTTTGAGTGCAAAATGGCCCGGAAGCGAAAGTGAAAAATATTCGTATTTTAACCATTTATATGTGTAAGATTCTTAAACTTGAGCGTTTCCTTACAGATTCGTCGAAAAACATCGAAAGAAACAAAGGTTTTTCACGTAGCCATTCGGGTGCCTCCACGAGGGTCTTTTCGTAAGGGTTGAGGTTGTGAAGTCTTTTCGACACGAGTAAATGTTTTTTTTCTTCCATATTTTAAGCTTAGGACAATCTTTAGTGGATATGGTATGATACTAAAACGAGAAAACAACTTTTCAGATCGAGTTAACGACCCTGTCTCAATGGGCAAAAAAAGTTCCTATGTTAACACCTATGGATTTTGAGTGCAAAATGGCCCGGAAGCGAAAGTGAAAAAAAGTCGTATTTTCACCATTTATATGTGTAAGACTCTTAAACTTGAGCGTTTCCTTACAGATTCGTCGAAAAACATCGAAAGAAACAAAGGTTTTTCACGTAGCCATTCGGGTGCCTCCACGAGGGTCTTTTCGTAAGGGTTGAGGTTGTGAAGTCTTTTCGACACGAGTAAATGTTTTTTTTCTTCCATATTTTAAGCTTAGGACAATCTTTAGTGGATATGGTATGATACTAAAACGAGAAAACATCTTTTCAGATCGAGTTAACGACCCTGTCTCAATGGGCAAAAAAGTTCCTATGTTAACACTTATGGATTTTGAGTGCAAAATGGCCCCGAAGCGAAAGTGAAAAAAAATTCGTATTCTAACAATTTATATGTGTAAGATTCTTAAACTTGAGCGTTTCCTTACAGATTCGTCGAAAAACATCGAAAGAAAAAAAGGTTTTTCACATAGTGATTCGGGTGCCTCCACGAAGGTCTTTTCGTAAGGGTTGAGGTTGTGAAGTCTTTTCGACACGAGTAAATGTTTTTTTCTTCCATATTTTAAGCTTAGGACAATCTTTAGTGGATATGGTATGATACTAAAACGAGAAAACAACTTTTTCAGATCGAGTTAACGACCCTGTCTCAATGGGCAAAAAAAGTTCCTATGTTAACACCTATGGATTTTGAGTGCAAAATGGCCCGGAAGCGAAAGTGAAAAAAAGTCGTATTTTCACCATTTATATGTGTAAGACTCTTAAACTTGAGCGTTTCCTTACAGATTCGTCGAAAAACATCGAAAGAAACAAAGGTTTTTCACGTAGCCATTCGGGTGCCTCCACGAGGGTCTTTTCGTAAGGGTTGAGGTTGTGAAGTCTTTTCGACACGAGTAAATGTTTTTTTTCTTCCATATTTTAAGCTTAGGACAATCTTTAGTGGATATGGTATGATACTAAAACGAGAAAACAACTTTTCAGATCGAGTTAACGACCCTGTCTCAAAAGGCAAAAAAGTTCCTATGTTAACACCTATGGATTTTGAGTGCAAAATGGCCCGCAAGCGAAAGTGAAAAAAAATTCGTATTTTAACCATTTATATGTGTAAGATTCTTGAACTTGAGCGTTTCCTTACATATTCGTCGAAAGACGTCGAAAGAAACAAAGGTTTTTCACATAGTCATTCGGGTTCCTCCACGAGGGTCTTTTCGTAAGGGTTGAGGTTGTGAAGTCTTTTCGACACGAGTAAATGTTTTTTTTCTTCCATATTTTAAGTTTAGGGCAATCTTTAGTGGATATGGTATGATACTAAAACGAGAAAACAATTTTTCAGATCGAGTTAACGATCCTGTCTCAATGGACAAAAAAGTTCCTATGTTAACACCTATGGATTTTGAGTGCAAAATGGCCCGGAAGCGAAAGTGAAAAAAATTCGTATTCTAACAATTTATATGTGTAAGATTCTTAAACTTGAGCGTTTCCTTACAGATTCGTCGAAAAACATCGAAAGGAACAAAGGTTTTTCACATAGTGATTCGGGTGCCTCCACGAGGGTCTTTTCGTAAGGGTTGAGGTTGTGAAGTCTTTTCGACACGAGTAAATGTTTTTTTTCTTCCATATTTTCAGCTTAGGACAATCTTTAGTTGATATGGTATGATACTAAAACGAGAAAACAACTTTTCAGATTGAGTTAACGACCCTGTCTCAAAAGGCAAAAAAGTTCCTATGTTAACACCTATGGAATTTGAGTGCAAAATGGCCCGCAAGCGAAAGTGAAAAAAATTCGTATTTTAACAATTTATATGTGTAAGACACTTGAACATGAGCGTTTCCTTACATATTCGTCGAAAGACATCGAAAGAAACAAAGGTTTTTCACATAGTGATTCGGGTGCCTCCACGAGGGTCTTTTCGTAAGGGTTGAGGTTGTGACGTCTTTTCGACACGAGTAAATGTTTTTTTTCTTCCATATTTTAAGATTAGGACAATCTTTAGTGGATATGGTATGATACTAAAATGAGAAAAAACCTTTTCAGATCGAGTTAACGATCCTGTCTCAATGGGCAAAAAAGTTCCTATGTTAACACCAATGGATTTTGAGTGCAAAATGGCCCGGAAGCGAAAGTGAAGAAAATTCGTATTCTAACAATTTATATGTGTAAGATTCTTAAACTTGAGCGTTTCCTTACAGATTCGTCGAAAAACATCGAAAGGAACAAAGGTTTTTCACATAGTCATTCGGGTGCTCCACGAGGGTCTTTTCGTAAGGGTTGAGGTTGTGAGGACTTTTCGACACGAGTAAATGTTTTTTTTCTTCCATATTTTAAGTTTAGGGCAATCTTTAGTGGATATGGTATGATACTAAAACGAGAAAACAACTTTTCAGATCGAGTTAACGACCCTGTCTCAATGGGCAAAAAAGTTCCTATGTTAACACCTATGGATTTTGAGTGCAAAATGGCCCGGAAGCGAAAGTGAAAAAAAGTCGTATTTTCACCATTTATATGTGTAAGACTCTTAAACTTGAGCGTTTCCTTACAGATTCGTCGAAAAACATCGAAAGAAACAAAGGTTTTTCACATAGTCATTCGGGTGCCTCCACGAGGGTCTTTTCGTAAGGGTTGAGGTTGTGAAGTCTTTTCGACACGAGTAAATGTTTTTTTTCTTCCATATTTTAAGCTTAGGACAATCTTTAGTGGATATGGTATGATACTAAAACGAGAAAACAACTTTTCAGATCGAGTTAACGACCCTGTCTCAATGGGCAAAAAAGTTCCTATGTTAACACCTATGGATTTTGAGTGCAAAATGGCCCGGAAGCGAAAGTGAAAAAAATTCATATTCTAACAATTTATATGTGTAAGATTCTTAAACTTGAGCGTTTCCTTACAGATTCGTCGAAAAACATTGAAAGAAACAAAGGTTTTTCACATAGTCATTCGGGTGCCTCCACGAGGGTCTTTTCGTAAGGGTTGAGGTTGTGAAGTCTTTTCGACACGAGTAAATGTTTTTTTTCTTCCATATTTTAAGCTTAGGACAATCTTTAGTTGATATGGTATGATACTAAAACGAGAAAACAACTTTTTAGATTGAGTTAACGACCCTGTCTCAAAGGGCAAAAAAGTTCCTATGTTAACACCTATGGAATTTGAGTGCAAAATGGCCCGAAAGCGAAAGTGAAAAAAAATTCGTATTTTAACCATTTATATGTGTAAGATTCTTAAACTTGAGCGTTTCCTTATAGATTCGTCGAAAAACATCGAAAATAACAAAGGTTTTTCATATAGTGATACGGGTGTCTCCACGAGGGTCCTTACGTAAGGGTTGAGGTTGTGAGGTCTTTTCGACACGAGTAAATGTTTTCTTTCTTCCATATTTTAAGATTAGGACAATCTTTAGTGGATATGGTATGATACTTAAACGAGATTTTCTTTCTTCCATATTTTAAGATTAGGACAATCTTTAGTGGATATGGTATGATACTTAAACGAGAAAACAACTTTTCAGATCGAGTTAACGACCCTGTCTTTTAGTGGATATGGTATGATACTTAAACGAGAAAACAACTTTTCAGATCGAGTTAACGACCCTGTCTCAATGGGCAAAAAAGTTCCTATGTTAACACTTATGGATTTTGAGTGCAAAATGGCCCCGAAGCGAAAGTGAAAAAAATTCGTATTCTAACAATTTATATGTGTAAGATTCTTAAACTTGAGCGTTTCCTTACAGATTCGTCGAAAAACATCGAAAGAAACAAAGGTTTTTCACATAGTGATTCGGGTGCCTCCACGAGGGTCTTTTCGTAAGGGTTGAGGTTGTGAAGTCTTTTCGACACGAGTAAATGTTTTTTTTCTTCCATATTTTAAGCTTAGGACAATCTTTAGTGGATATGGTATGATACTAAAACGAGAAAACAACTTTTCAGATCGAGTTAACGACCCTGTCTCAATGGGCAAAAAAAGTTCCTATGTTAACACCTATGGATTTTGAGTGCAAAATGGCCCGGAAGCGAAAGTGAAAAAAAGTCGTATTTTCACCATTTATATGTGTAAGACTCTTAAACTTGAGCGTTTCCTTACAGATTCGTCGAAAAACATCGAAAGAAACAAAGGTTTTTCACATAGTGATTCGGGTGCCTCCACGAGGGTCTTTTCGTAAGGGTTGAGGTTGTGAAGTCTTTACGACACGAGTAAATGTTTTTTTCTTCCATATTTTAAGCTTAGGAATTTCTTTAGTTGATATGGTATGATACTAAAACGAGAAAACAACTTTTCAGATCGAGTTAACGACCCTGTCTCAATGGGCCAAAAAGTTCCTATGTTAACACTTATGGAATTTGAGTGCAAAATGGCCCGGAAGCGAAAGTGAAAAAAATTCGTATTCTAACAATTTATATGTGTAAGATTCTTAAACTTGAGAGTTTCCTTACATATTCGTCGAAAGACATCGAAAGAAACAAAGGTTTTTCACATAGTGATTCGGGTGCCTCCACGAGGGTCTTTTCGTAAGGGTTGAGGTTGTGAAGTCTTTTCGACACGAGTAAATATTTTTTTCTTCCATATTTTAAGCTTAGGAATTTCTTTAGTTGATATGGTATGATACTAAAACGAGAAAACAACTTTTCAGATCGAGTTAACGACCCTGTCTCAATGGGCCAAAAAGTTCCTATGTTAACACTTATGGATTTTGAGTGCAAAATGGCCCGGAAGCGAAAGTGAAAAAAATTCGTATTTTAACCATTTATATGTGTAAGACACTTGAACTTGAGCGTTTCCTTACATATTCGTCGAAAGAAACAAAGGTTTTTCACATAGTCATTCGGGTGCCTCCACGAGGGTCTTTTCGTAAGGGTTGAGGTTGTGAAGTCTTTTCGACACGAGTAAATGTCTTTTTTTCTTCCATATTTTAAGCTTAGGACAATCTTTAGTGGATATGGTATGATACTAAAACGAGAAAACAACTTTTCAGATCGAGTTAACGACCCTGTCTCAATGGGCAAAAAAGTTCCTATGTTAACACCTATGGATTTTGAGTGCAAAATGGCCCAGAAGCAAAAGTGAAAAAAATTCGTATTTTAACCATTTATATGTGTAAGAGACTTGAACTTGAGAAATTCCTTACATATTCGTCGAAAGA
>NW_019268530.1:0-25424 GCF_002738365.1 Cucurbita moschata
CCCTAAACCCTAAACCCTAAACCCTAAACCCTAAACCCTAAACCCTAAACCCTAAACCCTAAACCCTAAACCCTAAACCCTAAACCCTGAACCCTAAACCCTAAACCCTAAACCCTAAACCCTAAACCCTAAACCCTAAACCCTAAACCCTAAACCCTAAACCCTAAACCCTAAACCCTAAACCCTAAACCCTAAACCCTAAACCCTAAACCCTAAACCCTAAACCCTAAACCCTAAACCCTAAACCCTAAACCCTAAACCCTAAACCCTAAACCCTAAACCCTAAACCCTAAACCCTAAACCCTAAACCCTAAACCCTAAACCCTAAACCCTAAACCCTAAACCCTAAACCCTAAACCCTAAACCCTAAACCCTAAACCCTAAACCCTAAACCCTAAACCCTAAACCCTAAACCCTAAACCCTAAACCCTAAACCCTAAACCCTAAACCCTAAACCCTAAACCCTAAACCCTAAACCCTAAACCCTAAACCCTAAACCCTAAACCCTAAACCCTAAACCCTAAACCCTAAACCCTAAACCCTAAACCCTAAACCCTAAACCCTAAACCCTAAACCCTAAACCCTAAACCCTAAACCCTAAACCCTAAACCCTAAACCCTAAACCCTAAACCCTAAACCCTAAACCCTAAACCCTAAACCCTAAACCCTAAACCCTAAACCCTAAACCCTAAACCCTAAACCCTAAACCCTAAACCCTAAACCCTAAACCCTAAACCCTAAACCCTAAACCCTAAACCCTAAACCCTAAACCCTAAACCCTAAACCCTAAACCCTAAACCCTAAACCCTAAACCCTAAACCCTAAACCCTAAACCCTAAACCCTAAACCCTAAACCCTAAACCCTAAACCCTAAACCCTAAACCCTAAACCCTAAACCCTAAACCCTAAACCCTAAACCCTAAACCCTAAACCCTAAACCCTAAACCCTAAACCCTAAACCCTAAACCCTAAACCCTAAACCCTAAACCCTAAACCCTAAACCCTAAACCCTAAACCCTAAACCCTAAACCCTAAACCCTAAACCCTAAACCCTAAACCCTAAACCCTAAACCCTAAACCCTAAACCCTAAACCCTAAACCCTAAACCCTAAACCCTAAACCCTAAACCCTAAACCCTAAACCCTAAACCCTAAACCCTAAACCCTAAACCCTAAACCCTAAACCCTAAACCCTAAACCCTAAACCCTAAACCCTAAACCCTAAACCCTAAACCCTAAACCCTAAACCCTAAACCCTAAACCCTAAACCCTAAACCCTAAACCCTAAACCCTAAACCCTAAACCCTAAACCCTAAACCCTAAACCCTAAACCCTAAACCCTAAACCCTAAACCCTAAACCCTAAACCCTAAACCCTAAACCCTAAACCCTAAACCCTAAACCCTAAAACCCTAAACCCTAAACCCTAAACCCTAAACCCTAAACCCTAAACCCTAAACCCTAAACCCTAAACCCTAAACCCTAAACCCTAAACCCTAAACCCTAAACCCTAAACCCTAAACCCTAAACCCTAAACCCTAAACCCTAAACCCTAAACCCTAAACCCTAAACCCTAAACCCTAAACCCTAAACCCTAAACCCTAAACCCTAAACCCTAAACCCTAAACCCTAAACCCTAAACCCTAAACCCTAAACCCTAAACCCTAAACCCTAAACCCTAAACCCTAAACCCTAAACCCTAAACCCTAAACCCTAAACCCTAAACCCTAAACCCTAAACCCTAAACCCTAAACCCTAAACCCTAAACCCTAAACCCTAAACCCTAAACCCTAAACCCTAAACCCTAAACCCTAAACCCTAAACCCTAAACCCTAAACCCTAAACCCTAAACCCTAAACCCTAAACCCTAAACCCTAAACCCTAAACCCTAAACCCTAAACCCTAAACCCTAAACCCTAAACCCTAAACCCTAAACCCTAAACCCTAAACCCTAAACCCTAAACCCTAAACCCTAAACCCTAAACCCTAAACCCTAAACCCTAAACCCTAAACCCTAAACCCTAAACCCTAAACCCTAAACCCTAAACCCTAAACCCTAAACCCTAAACCCTAAACCCTAAACCCTAAACCCTAAACCCTAAACCCTAAACCCTAAACCCTAAACCCTAAACCCTAAACCCTAAACCCTAAACCCTAAACCCTAAACCCTAAACCCTAAACCCTAAACCCTAAACCCTAAACCCTAAACCCTAAACCCTAAACCCTAAACCCTAAACCCTAAACCCTAAACCCTAAACCCTAAACCCTAAACCCTAAACCCTAAACCCTAAACCCTAAACCCTAAACCCTAAACCCTAAACCCTAAACCCTAAACCCTAAACCCTAAACCCTAAACCCTAAACCCTAAACCCTAAACCCTAAACCCTAAACCCTAAACCCTAAACCCTAAACCCTAAACCCTAAACCCTNAAACCCTAAACCCTAAACCCTAAACCCCTAAAACCCCTAAAACCCTAAAACCCTAAAAACCCTAAAAACCCTAAACCCTAAACCCTAAACCCTAAACCCTAAAACCCTAAAACCCTAAACCCCTAAACCCCTAAACCCTAAACGCAGAGCGACTCTCAACAAGGACGTTGAGACTTTGAAAATAGAAATCTGTTGGGCTTAATCCGCACTAAAGATCAAGGAGTACAAGTGTACTCCGGATAATATGGGGAAGGGGTTTTTCTACTCCAAGGTTGACTCTGATTATATCTGACGCGCAAGCGCTAAGTAAGCAATCTACCTTATGTAATGTCAAAAAAAATCGAGGAAAATCACGAACCTCATGTAGAAACGAACAAGGTCTTACAGCACGATCACTATATCTCTTTTCTTTTTTCTTTATCTCTCCTCTATAGAAAGAGGGGAGGGAGCTAATTTTTCAATGAAATTGTAAAGAAATTTCAAATTTGATGAATTTGACACATATATTGTTGAAGAAAGAAATAAGGAAAATAAAAGGAAGGAGAGAGAGGGAAAGAAAGTATATTTATGTTCATTGTTTCCTGCCTCGAAAATAAAAGTTGAGGCAGGCAAGATTTGAGTTGAAGTAGGCGCTTGCAGTGGGGATTGAAGAAAATAAAGGTGATGAAACACAAATTTTAGCGTGGGGAGAAGTCAACTCCATCATCACTCAACTCTTCCTCCTTCAACTCTTCCTCCTTCAACTCTTCCTCCTTCAGCTCTTCAATTTGTTTTACTATCTCATTCAAGTCCGACCTTCTATCCACATCGTCCTCACAGCAACTCAACCCAATCTTCAGCATCTTCAACAGTTCGCCTTTGTTGCTCTCCCTGGCTCTCCCCAGCTCTGCATCGAACACTTGTGCAGTCTTCTTTTCCTTTATCATGTTGTTCACCCAACTGGCCAGGTCTGCTTTGATGTCATGATTTCTGGTGAGGTAGTTCTCTGGGAACCTACCAGTCAACATCTCCAGTATCACAATTCCTAAGCTCCACACGTCGCTCTTCTTGGTTATGCGCCCCAACTGCGCATGCTCCGGTGATTTGTAGGCCATCATCAGTGTTTGGCTGTGCTCAAGGTTGGCTACCGGGATTAATCCGTAATCCGTGAGCAGAGGTTCAAACGACTCGTCTAGCAGCACGTTTGAAGATTTGAGATGGCCATGGGGTGCTGCTATGTTGGGCAGGGAGGTGTAGAGGTAACATAACCCTCTTGCTATCCCTTTGATGATCTTCAACCTTGCGCCCCAATCCAGGCCTGGCTCCTCCAAGTTGTGGTTCCCTGGGTGCATATATGATTAATTAAGATACTAGTACGTACTTGATTAATTAAGATACTACTACAGCTCTGCTTACCGTGCAGATGGCTTGCCAAACTGCCGTTGTCTACAAAGTCGAAAACCAAGAGCTTCTCTTCCTTCCTGTAATAATAGGCAACCAGGGGCAGTAGATTTGGATGCGTCAACCTGCCTAGCCTTCTCATGTACTCATGAAACTCCTCTCTTCCCGCGTTGTTCATGTGCTTGTATCGCTTCACCACCACCGCACCACAGAGAACAGTTGCTTTGTAGGAAGACCCAAATGAGCCACTCCCTAATACTTCGGCGGACGCTCGGAGCAGATCCTGTAAGTCGAACCTCTCCCGGTCATTCCTCACGAACAACAGTTTGCCATTCTCTGCCCCCCTCTTCGGAGCCGGTGCCACCGACGACGACTGCGTGGATCTGTATGCACTCTCCGCTGGCTTGTTCTCCTCTTCAATACTGCCTCCTGCTGGATGCTTCCTTAAAACCAAAATGATGAAAATTGCAGCTGTCACTGCTAATGTTACCCCCAGAACTATCAGTATCACCGCAATTTTCAGCAGCCCTGAGGGTGACAACTGGGATATCTCGCATGCTGGAAGAGGATCTCCACACAAATCACTGTTACCTACAGCCATTCATAATTGATTTTTATTTATTAGTTGTTGTAAGTTACTGACATAAACTTGATCCAGTGTGCAAAGGTGATTATTAAGTTACCTGAAAAACAGGTAGGATCCATATGGCTTAAGCTTCTAGGTATGGGGCCCCTCAACTCATTGTTGGAAACATTAAGTTTCTTCAAAGTATCCATTTCAAGGTGGGGAACTTGGCCTCTGAATTTGTTTCCATCAAGTCTCAACTCCATAAGCGTAGACACGGAAGCGAGAGATAAGGGAATTTGCCCCTTGAATTCATTATTGGTCAAAAACACTTTCTTCAAAAATTTCATACTAGTAAAGGCATCGTCTGGGATTTCTCCAGAAAAATGGTTATAGGAGAGATAAACAGATCGTAGATTGCCTAGTTTGCTTATAACACTAGGCCAAGGCCCAACCAAGGTGTTGTTCATGAAGCTGAGGGTGCGCAAATGAGTCAAAGAAACGAGGGGATTCACATCAACCTCGCCCTTAAGCCCCATATTCTCAAGCCGCAGACCCTTAATATAGCCATTCATACAAAGCACACCCGCCCAGTTAGCCTTGCGGTTGTCGCAAGGAGGAACAGAGGGGTCCCAGCTGCGAAGAGAGGTGGTGGAGGTCAAAGAGCGCTTGAATTGAAGGAGGGTTTCGGCATCGGAAGCCGACAAGACGACCATTATGCATAAGGGGAGGAAGAGGAAAGCGGCGCTGATGGTTGGGGCGGGTGCGCGCATAAGCCCCGCCACGCGCACGCCCGTACGCATTGGCCTTCAAAACTGAACCACCCAACGTGGCTCTGAATTAATAACATACACACTCACCTAGGCATTGGTGGAGAATTCATGGGAAGCTAGATAGAAGAAGGCCCTTCAATGTGGAGTCACATTAATTTGGGGACCATTTTTAATTAATAGAGGTTGCGTGCGGGCGAGGAGGGTATGCAGCAAAAGATTGGCGTTCAAACGAAAGAAGGTTGGAGGGAACTGAAAAGGGTACGCTTAGATTGCAACCCCCCACCGTGTCTTCCATGCCCACCTACGATGGGGAGATATCCAAGGCCAGCCTTTGAATTTTTTAGGATGTACCCAATTTCTGTTGCCTCTCAACTATTTCCTCATCAAAGCTAGAATTGCTATTTTTTCTTAATTATCATCATATTTTAAATTTACCATTAAGTTTTGGTTGGAAAAAAGTTCATTCTTATTGCTCATTATAGCAAATAGAGATTGGGAAAGAAGAAACAAAGCATTTTTACGAGAGGAAGCTAGGGGTTATGGTTTTATTAACATAAGAAATAATATAAATCCTCCTATGTCCCATCTCAACGGAAAGTCCAAATATGAAAAGGGAAAAACAATACACTGCAATATATAAATTATAAAAATATATTTTAAGAAAAAACAATAAAAGATTTACTTTTAAAAGGAATTTAAAATATGGTGTATAAACAAACATGTGATGACCCAATTGTACGAGTCGGTCCAAAAGTAGTTCAAATGGATAACCCAGTGTTAATTCAACAAATAAATGATTCAGATCAAATTTGATTTTAAGTGGAGCTCCTTTTGAGTGAGATTGGGCTTGGGCGAACTTTGGGCCACAGGCCCTTAACGAACGAGGCTGACTGCAGGCTTCTGATCCTCCACAGATCGTCTCGGATCCTACGGAATGCAACTGGTAGCATAATTATTTGATTTACAAAATACCATTGGATGAATTTGGCTAAAATTGTTGTCATAATTACTTGATTTCTGTGAGTTTGGTAATTTTTCAACTTCTTCACCAAGAACAAAGATTAAAAAAAAAAAAGGGGGAATTAACGAACAATTGATCAAATAAATATGCTGAATCGAGACGAAAGAGAGAGAAAGCGAGAGGTGGGATGTGTCCTCCGAGCTGAATAGTTAAACCTGGATCGTTCTTTCCTCTTGCTTCACCTTTATACTCCGTTTGGTAGTTTTTTGCCGGGCCAGACAACCTACATACCTAAAACTCATACTCACGCTCTGTTAAGAGCGAGAGAGAGAGAGAGGGAGAGAGAGAGAGGGAGATCATCCTCTGCTATGGAAATGGGATCTCAGTCTTGCCTTCCCAGCTGAATCACTAGCGCCATTTCTTCCATCGATACCTTTGATTCAGTCACTTGACTTTTCTGTCTCATTCTCCTTCGCTTTACAGGTACTTTCTACTCTTAATCAATCATCCACCCCTTATCCGCATTTCTATTTCTGATCGTCTTTTTAGATCTTTTCCATTTTCCCCGTTTTCGTGCCACTGGGTGATGATTTTATGATCTGGGTTTTCGAATTTGATCCTTTTCAGATGACTTTTGACTGTAGATGGGATTAATCAGAAATGGGTTACTTCTGGATTCTTTGTTTAATTGCCCTCCGCTCTGGAATTGATCACTATCACTCTCCTTTACAGAGGGATACCATGGTTTTACTTTGTTTCTTTGATTTCAACTGTGGACTCCATCAGTATGAAGAATGTGGTCGACCTTTATTTCATTATTTTTTCTGAATTTTTTCTTTGAGCTATGATTCTATCATCTCCTTACACTCCTAGATTTGAAGTCGTTTGAGGGTTGTCATCATGGAGGATGTTCGATAAGGAGAAGATGTAGTCTTAGAAGTCTGCGTTCAGTGTGGATAACCTTGTGACGGATGAAATTCTGCCTATCTCGATCTAGGAGAATGTATTTGAAGCTGAGTTTTCTTTGAGTTTTCTTTGAGTTTTCTTTGAGTTTTCTTTTGTTCTCGGACATGTTCATGTAGTTAAAGCTGCCCGAGGAACTATACTAACCTGGATGCTAGATAGCAGTTAAGCGTCCATTTCGAAGCTCAGTGTATGCTTAAGGTTGCAGAGAAGGAAACTGTATGCTAGAAACGTAAAGCCATGCTTTTTCCATAGGGTGGGTAGCGGGAGAAGCAGTAAGAATTTTATTGACCCCTTGGAGGAGGAGATGAGAATGTTGGTTAAGGAGGAGAATGAGACTGAGCCCTTGGAGGATAATGGGTTCTCACGGCCTTCTTTCAGGACAATTGGGTGGGCATAAAAGAGGACTTATGCGGGTGCTGATGTTCTTTGAATGAGGCATTTTGGATAACTCTCTTAATCAGACTTTTGTTTGCTTTGTTCCTAAAAGAAGTGAGGGCAAACAAGGTTAAGGACTTTAGACCCATCAACTTGGTTGTGAGATTGGCACTTCCCCTTGTCTTATTTAGGTTTCCCCATTGCCCATAAACCGAATTCTATCACTTTTTGGAATCATGTTGTGGAGAAGGTGCGAAAGAGATTTGCTTTCCTCGTTTCTTTTTTTTTTTACAAGAGTGTAGATTTACTTTTATCTATTTAGTTTTTGCCCGTCTACTTCTTTTCCCTTTTTAGAGCCCCCAATTCTGTTTCTAAGTCTTTAGAGAAGCTTACGAGGTATTTACCATCGGAAGGGGTCGATGAGGGTAGGAGTGTGAATTGGGTAGATTGGGACTTAAGTGGGGAAGCCAGAGAATCTTGAGGGACTCAAGTTAGAGAATCTTGAGGCAACTTAGAAAATTTAAGGATCCCAACTTTTAATTGTAACGACCCACTTTCCAAAGTTCAAATCATGGATCATCACATGGACTCAAAAGGTCAAAAGGCGACAATTGTAAAGCAGGAGACCGAAAGGAAATTTGAAATTTAACATGCTTTTATAACTGATGTAAAAATAATTTAAAAGTACGCATCAAAATAGCTCATAAGATAGCAAGTTTTTGAAGAGAATAACATTAAAATAATATTAAAAGTAACATGGATGGAAGAGACTCAATCTATGTCCCCTCTTGCAGTCACACGTCTTCGTATGCTCCCACCATCGACTCCCACCCTCGACTGTGGTTTACGCTCCATCTAAAAATATAGAATAATATGGGATGAGTATAAAATACTCATTAGTCAACCAACCTGTAGGCTCTTGTTGGACTCATTCCTATACATGAAAACTTAGGCTATGTGTTCATAATTGTCCTTAGAGGTATCCAAACTACAACACTGTGTACTAAACCCTCAGCATACCTCCTTTAAGGAGTACCCAACCCCCCCTCGGGGTTCATAACCGGTGGGTTTTTCTCTCTCTTAGCTCTATGTTTAACGTATATCTGGTTCCTTCGTCAATCTTGCACGAATTGCACCTCGAGTCACTATGACTCATGGAAGGGCCCTAGGATAATACTCTTTTAAGTCTAGAGGAGCCCGTTTGTTCTTTCTCCTTTCAAACACGCTTCTGTCGCCGTACAGTGTTGTCGGTGGTGATAGTGTACGGTGGCGGCTGAAAACGTCTTCTCTTTATTTATTTATTTTTAATTTTCTAGCTGTCATCACTTTCCCTCTTCTTTATTTCAAATACACTGATCATCACATTAACGATTCCCGGTTGAGCCTAAAACCCCCTCATTTGTTCGAGTGGGTGCTTGGTGGGGATAAAGGCACTTACAAAAATCCTTGGAAGGCGTCTACTTTGAGCCCCCTTCCTTTTCTCTTCTGGTCTAGTTCTCCATGGAAGAGATATGAACCGTTCCTAATTTGAGGATGGAAATTTGGAGTATTTTCTGCATTGATGGATAAGATTGGCTAATTGGCAAGCTTGGTAGTTCGTTACATCAGCTCCGAAAGAATAAGTTACATTGGAATTCAGAAAATTCTATGAGTTCTTAGTTGCATTAAAGAAGAAGATATAGAGGTTGTGGCCACTAGCAAGGCATTTCTACACCCGCCCTTATCTGCCAGAAAAATTGATGAACCGGCAAGGCTTCAACATAAGGGAGCAGGAATTACTAACTAAGAGCAACCTTTGTGCTTAGGAAGCTATACCTATTTCTCACGGGTAGGTTAGGTGCCAGGACCTTGCTTCTATCCCTAACCAATTACAATAAATAGTTGTGGTTGTGGCACCCTAAGTAACCTCAACCTCAAGCACTAGTATAATGAAGTAATAACATTACACTACGGGTTTTGCAGTGATAACTTTTATCCGAGGCCAAGTACATTCCTTATTACTAAAATAAAGAATTAAGGTTACATATAAGGTAACCTCCACCTAGATTTGGTATATAAAGAAATTGTCATTGCCAGTTACGAAAGACAACGATATTATCCCATGGTTAACTGTATATATTTGATCTTCTATGTGTATAATTTCGTGCAAACTTGATTACTCTGATTTCCACAATTATGCAGGTTCGTTAATTTTCATGTAAATGATCAATCTGAGTAGTAGCTCAAGCGATGACTTTACAAGTCTGATTCAAGAGGTAGGCTCCACACAATGCAACTGGCACCAAATAATGATGAAAATGCACCCATTTTAAGTCAATTGGATTTTCAGCCACAATCTGTGGAATCGTCATCCCCGGCTGAGATTATTGTCATAGGGAGAGAGAGCTCCGTTACGGATGATGATTTACACAATCTTAACGTTGATGAAACTTGTCACCTGGTGAACGCAGACCTACCGCAATGTCGGATATGCCTTGACACCGGAGGTTTTTAACATTCTTTTTTTGTTCAATATGCAATGCAATTTCATCAACATCAGTTAAGGACAGTGTTTGTCACATTTTTTTTTAACAAATAAAAATATTGTCTTCAATGAGTTAAGATTGTCACTACATATTTTGTTTTTCTTTTCTTCTGAAGCTTCCATCTCCTGAATTTTCTTTCAGGAGAAGATTTAATCGCTCCATGCCACTGCAAAGGCACTCAGAAGTATGTCCATAGATTATGTCTTGATAATTGGAGGTCCACAAAGGTCAGTTTTCCTGAATTTCATATTGCCTCTCTATTGTCATTCCTATTGTCATTCCCTTCACCGCTAGCAGATATTGTCGATTATGCTTCGTGATATATCATCGTCAGTCTCACGATTTTTAAATGCGCCTACTAGGGAGTTCTACTCTCTTATTAGGAATACTTCGTTTCCCTTTTCAACCAACGTAGGATCTCACGATCCACCACCCCCTTGGGAACCCAGCGTCTTTATGGCACCCTGCCTGGTAACTGACCCTAATACCATTTGTAACAACTCAAGCTCACTGCTATCAAATATTGTCTGTTTTGGCCCATTATGTATCGTCGTCAACCTCACAGTTTTAAAATGCGCCTACTAAGGAGAGGTTTCCACATCCTTATAAGAAATGCTTCGTTTCCCTCTTCAACCAATGTGAGATCTCATAGTTGGTTAGAACCCGCATGGTTGAAGAGAGAAACAAAACATTTCTTATAAGGATGTGAAACATCTCCGTTTTAAAATCGTGAGGCTGACGGCGATACATAACCGGCCAAAGCAAACAATATCTACTAATAGTGGGCTTGGGCGGTTACAAATAGTATTGGAATGGCTCAAAAGATGTGCCAACAAAGACGTTGGACCTCCAAGAAGAGTGGATTGTGAGATTTAACATTGGTTGAAAAGGAGAACGAGTCAGTGAAAACCTCCTCTAATAGGAGTGTTTTTAAAACTGTGAGACTGATAGCAATACATAACATGTCAAAACAGACAATATCTACGTATATCGTAAAAAATTTTAACTAACTTTCCGATTACCAATCTAATACATCTGCTTTCATAGACGTTCCAAACAAGTGGGTGTTCGATAATGAAGTTTCCAAAGTTTTTGGCTTCTAATCCATGTCAGTAATTCTGTCAGGAGGGCTTTGCTTTTGCTCATTGTACAGAGTGCAGAGCTATGTTCATGATACGTGCAAATGTCCCTACTGATCGCTGGTGGTTAAGACTGAAGTTTCAGTTTCTCGTTGCTAGAGACCATGCGTTCATTTTCATCATTGTTCAGCTGGTAGATTCTTGTAATTATATTTTCAACTACTCTGGGTTCATTCACTTTTTAAGTCAAGGAGTTTGATTCGAGTTTGGCTAAATTTTCTTCCTTATTATTATCATATAAACCCATTTCATTGTTATGATTGATTTTTCTAGAGAGATCTTCACCTTGTGCTTTAAACAGATCGTGGCATTCTTGGGTGTGTTGGTGTACAAATTCTACGGGGAGGAACTAAGGGAAATGTTTGGTTACGAAGAACACCCATATGGGTTCTACGCCATGGCTGGTATACTGAGGCTGCCGATTAACTCCTTACTTTTTAGTCTTTCTTATATATGTATTGTATTTATTAAAGTGAATATTCTCCCACAGTTTTTTGGTTTCTTTTGATAAGAAGAACCTAGAACTTGCTGTTGGATGAATCCTTGAATGAAATCAAGCACACCGGCTTAAGAAAATGTAGTTGCTATACTACCCGACTTTTAAATGCTTCGTTCTATAATTTCCTTCTGCAGTCTTGGCTATCATCTTGGTTGGATTACTCTACGGATTCTTCATAGCGATTATATGCGGGCAGAGGATAAATGAACGCCACTACCATGTCCTTGCTAAGCAAGAACTGACAAAGGTTCAGTAACGATTTAAGATCAGAATATTGTAAAATTGTCCTCCCCCCGTTAAGAGTTTTATGTCAAAGTTGAGCTTACAGCGGTTAGCATGTATTCCACCTGAGATTGATGGTTCAAATGTCCCATCTCCTATTCTTTGTACTAAAAGAAAAACTTTATACATTTCAGGAGTATATAGTCGAAGATCGAGAACATAACAAAAGTGTTCCTGAACTAGACCCCAGACATGTTATGGAGCTAAGGATGTTAGGCCTGTATTAATGTGGAACTTCGTGAACTCTACTCGATGTAAGGAACTCTGTAGTGTATAAATTCCTCATCTTTTTATATATCACTGGAGAATTAGCATTTGGGTAATGTTGTCTGGCCATAATATTTGTTTTGTAACTTCAAAATTGAATTTACAATTATACTGCAAGAATCCTGGAGTTTTTACATTTTTTTGACCCCGTAATCTTCACAGGTTTTGATTGATCTGGCGGGTATACCTTTGAGTTGATCAAACAAAGCAAATTGTTTATAAAATTTCGCGAGATACCTAGCAAGAAGAGTCTGTTCCTTCCTCGTTTACTATAGCGGTCTGTTTGAACAAATAAGGAGTCGCTTCTTGGTTGGGCACACAGATTTCCTGGTGTAAATGGGCATTCTTCGTGATGACGAGGAAATTGCTTCCCGTGCCGCCAGGCTACCACTTACCCCTGAAGGCCATTTCACATATCCTTTTGGATTTGTATTTCTTTGTGAACGATTCAAATTAGTAAATTAAACTGTAATTTATCTGTTAGCTATAGAGTTATCCAAGATGCTTCAAGGTTAAGACAGCTATGCGTCCATACTCCTATTAATGTGTGTGATCCTTACCTCTTGGGTTCTTTTAGGCAGTCTAGATATTACTTGGTTCTAGTCTTTCAGCATTCGTATATGAAGATGTTTCACAAGGAAGGAAAGATGCGGTTTGGCTTTTGCGGAGAAAGAGGGAGAGAATTGGAGATTAGAAGCTAATCCTTCAATTTCATAGAAGAAGAAACAAACAACGTATCATAATATATGTATAACGAAGTATATGAATGAATCCTTAAGTTGGGAGTAAAAGGAAAGAAAGTAATTTGAGCACAAAAAAGGAAGAAAAAAAAGAGAAGAAATTACCGAGATTCTAGAGTTCCGAATCTGGTTGTGGTCGGAGCGTTTGAGCGGCAGCCTTGGCAGAATCCTCCACCATTTGTTTGGTTGTGTGGAAGCTCTTGGTAATGGATTCCTTCATATTCTCATTCCCGTTCACTTGTCCATCTTCCACCGGTTTTCCTGGTCGGAAGCTGAGACCCAACCATGCCGCGTTATATGTGTAAGAAACAAGCAGGTAAAGCAAAGGAAACCAAACATGCATATGAATATACTGACTCTATTTTTGGTGGGAAGAGGCAGGTGACGGCTCTATTGACCACTTTTCGAACCTCCTCCCAATAGGAGTTGGGAGGCGGAGAGGATGCTGCCGATGCCGATATTACTCTACCTACTGTTTCTTCGATATTATTTGGTGCTTCCTCGTCGGCCTTGCCAACGCCAACCACGATTACCATCCATAACACTAACACCAAAACAAAATCACCCTTCTTCATCATCTTCAATAGTCCCTCTACGAACTGCTAATTTAGTTGATATACCAAACCCCTTGCGTCTTGGGACTTACCACTACACTAATATATATACACATTATATTATATATTATATGTTGCAAGTTCCCGAAGGACTTCCAGGTGGACAGTGCATCTTCCATTTTCCATACACGTGTCCATGCTTTGGCCTTTGGAGCCAACCCAACTCTCCTTCTTTTTCATCTCATTCTCCATCAGCTATTTGAACCTTCCACCTGTCCGGAGGTAAACATATTTCTTATACTAATAATAGTTTATCAAAGCCAACTTCATTTGAAGAAGGTGAAGAGTAAAATGATAAATATTCATACCATATATACTTTCTTCGCATTGATAAACTCATCTCAATGGTTCTCCATGCCAGACTATGTATGGATACACCCAGAATCCACCTGTACACAATAATCAAATGCCAGATGCGTTGAAAGGTGGAGGACTTGTTCTGGCATCCCAACAATCAACACTTCTGTATTAAATTAACCAAATTACGGTATTACAGTATAAAGTACCAAAAACCTAAACTCAAATCCAAGTTTCTATTAAATGAATTATTATAGCATACTCGTCCTAAATTCCGCCACTAACCAACCAACCAAACAAAACCACTTGTTGTTAGTCTCCTTCAATACATGCCGCCCCTGCCATTGTTCAGAATTGACCCTGGGTGCCCAGAACCGCAAAAGCCAAAAGCGGGGTAACATCCAGGGTATCGAATATTGGAGGAATTATATTCCGGAACAGGTTCAAGTATGGATCGCAGAGATCACGAATTGCAGAGAGTGGGTGCCTGGGGAACCAACTAAGCAAAACCCTAACCATCAAAACCCCACTTGGCCATCCCTGCAGCCACCACCGTCAAAGGCGTGTGGAGATATCTGCTGGGGCGGTCCCAGAACAGGGAGCCGGCCGCCTGGAACGGACCGAGCCCAGGACAAGGAGGCCATTGTTCTTATTTTTGTTTCTTTTAGAGAGAAATGTGGGATCTGGTTTAGGATGAGTGGGTTGGAAGATTGAGAAATAATATCCAAAGTGAGAGTGAAGACTGAAGAGGAAGCAAGCATAGACGGTGAAGCCTTTGGGTTTCATATTAGAAAATGATAAATTTAAGTTTTATTCTTACCTGGGTGTTACATATATTATACACATCCGTTCCTTACAGCTATGTAGATACCGTGTAAAGGTCATTACTGTCTGTCTACATGTGATGACGTACACTCCTTGCCCCTCCATTCTCCTTCTTCCTCTCTTTAATTTAGAATCAAGATCCAATTTCATTTATGTCATTCTACTTTCTTATATGTACAAAATACCATTTGATGAATTTGGTTAAAATTGTTGGCATAATTATTCGATTTGTGTGAGTTTGGTAAATTTTCAACTTCTTCACCAAGAAAAAAAGATTTTTTTTTCTTTAAAAAAAAAAAAGGATAATGAAAGATTACACCAGTGCCAAACCAACAAAATCAAATAAAATATGCTGAATCGAGAAGAAAGAGAGAGAAAGTGAGAGGTGGGATGTGTCCTCCGAGCTGAATAGTTAAACCAGGATTGTTGTTTTGCTTCACCTTTATACTCCGTTTGGTGGTTTTTGCCGGGCCAGACAACCTACCAGTTGTTGCGGCTCTTTGAAGAGAGAGAAATTCTTTTTATACATACTCACAACTCAAACTCACGCTCAGAGAGAGAGAGAGAGAGGGAGAGGGAGAGGGAGAGGGAGAGAGAGATCATCCTCTGCTATGGAAATGGGATCTCAGTCGTCTTGCCTTCCCAGCTGAATTACCAGCGCCATTACTTCCATCGATACCTTTGATTCACTCACTGACTTTTCTGTCTCGTTCTCCTTCGCCTTACAGGTACTTTCTACTCTTAATCAATCATCCACCCCTTATCCGCCTTTCTATTTCTGCTTCTCTTTTTAGATCTTTCCCATTTTCCCCGCTTTCCTGCCACTGCTTGATGATTCTGTAATCTGAGATTTCGAATTTCATCATTTTCAGTTGAGTTTTGACTGTAGATGGGATTAATCAGAAATGGGTTACTTTTGGATTCTTTCTTTAATTGCCCTCCGCTCTGGAATCCACCATTTTTCACGTTCCTGCACACAGGGATACCATGGTTTTACTTTGTTTCTTTGATTTCAACTCTGGACTTCATCAATTTGAAGAATGTGGTCGGTCCACCTTTATTTCATTATTTTTTCTGAATTTTCTCTTTGACCTATGGATCTATCATCTCCTTACACTCCTAGATTTGAAGTCGTTTGAGGGTTGTCATCATGGAAGATGTTTGATAAGGAAAAGATGTAGTCTTACAAGTCTGCGTTCAGTGTGGATAACCTTGTGGCGGATTAAATTTTGCCTATCTCGATCTAGGACAATGTATTTGAAGCTGAGTTTTCTTTTGTTCTCCGACATTTCAAATACGTAAATTCTCTGTCCAAACAAAGTTGAAACTGGATCTCCTACCAATTCACTCTTTTCTATTGCTTTTTTTAGTCACCAACTGTCTAGTCTTGTTTTAAGCATTTCTTTTATCTTGTTTCTCCAATTCTTGATGGACAAATATATTCTGGTAAGGTTTCATTTTTTCTTAGTGAAATGAAGATTGAATACACTTTCTACCTATAAATACTGGAATTCCATCTGCTTACTGCATTTCTGGCCCTGTGATTGGGTTTTAGTAAATTGAAATTGTTCTCCTGCCCCTCTCTCTCTTTCTTATGCTATTGTTTTATTCTTGTAGGACACCGGGACTTCTATTTGGCCTTCTAATAGTTGCCTTCTTAGCTTGCTTTGGTCCACTTGAGATTCTTTGAACTGATTTGATGGGTTCCAGATTCCCATCTCATCAACTTAGCAATGGCCTCTTCGTCTCGGGGAGGCCAGAGCAGCACAAAGAAAAGGCTCCAACAATGAGTTCAGTGGCAATGCCCTACACTGGTGGCGATATTAAGAAGTCGGGAGAACTGGGAAAGATGTTTGATATTCCTATGGAGGGCTCTAAATCTAGGAAGTCTGGGCCCCTCAATGTTGCTCCTACAAGGACTGGTTCCTTTGGAGGTGCTGGGACTCATTCAGGACCCATTATGCCAAATGCAGCCCCCCGGGCGGGTTATACCACCTCTGGTCCTATTTCTTCTGGCATGATGACTAGCTCAACCTCATTCAAGAAGTCTACTTCTGGGCCACTAAACAAACATGGAGAGCCTGTAAAGAAAGTATCTGGCCCTCAATCTGGTGGAGTGACACGCCAAAATTCTGGACCTATTCCTCCAGTTCTTCCTGCTACTGGACTCATCACATCTGGCCCCATTTCTTCTGGTCCGTTAAACTCATCTGGGGCACCTAAAAAAACGTCTGGTCCTTTGGAATCAATGAATTCGATGAAAATAAATGGTCCTTCGATAGCACAAAATCCGGCTGTGACTACCCTTAGCCCAGATGATGAATATTCTTTTGGAAAGAGCTTCCCAAAATTAATACTCTGGTCTGTGATTCTCATATTTGTGATGGGGCTCATTGCTGGTAGTTTTATTCTTGCTGCAGTCCACAATCCTGTTCTTCTCATTGTTATAATTCTACTCTTTGGAGTAGTTGCTGCAATATTTACCTGGAACACCTGTTTCGGAAAGAGAGCTCTTATTGGTTTCATTTCTCAGTATCCTGATGCTGAACTCCGAACCGCAAAAAATGGGCAATATGTCAAAGTTTCTGGGGTATGTTGCCTAACAAACTACTCTTTGATTGTGGTGAAAATACCTAACTACCACTCTTGATGGTGTTGGATATTTTATAAGATATTGAATGAAATGAAATGCACATAACCATTTGTCTGGCTTTTGATTCATTTAACTATCAATAAATATGGTTTTAGTGAACTATAGAGTAGGCGTACTTCCTGTTGAAATGTGAATTTTGGGCAACAATCTACTATAAATACTACCCAAACTCCCAAATTTAATCATTTTTTGTTTTATTTTTATGATATTTTGTTGTACTTTGTAAAAGGGAATATATTATTGATGTCACAATACTCCTCAAACTCTGCAGGTTGTTACATGTGGCAATGTGCCACTTGAGTCATCCTTCCGTAAGGTTCCTAGATGTGTCTATACATCTACAAGTCTATATGAGTATCGAGGGTGGGGTTCAAAACCAGCAAATCCTGGACATCGCCGATTCACATGGGGACTGAGATCATCGGAGGTAATGTATCCATGAGGTGATGGAATACAATTGGTTGTTGACTTTTCTCTCTTCATTCCCAGATTTCTTAAAATTGAAGTCAATTGTTGCCATTAAGTAAAAAACTACAAGAACTCTTTCCCCTTTCCTGTTAATAAGCATCCAATTTTGATTAAGAAAAATAGAAGTACAGCAGATATAACGAGCATGTTTTGGGCGAGGAGTCGTGTTTGGAGGTTTTGAGCAAGGAGCTTCATAAAATTTCCCGGAAGTATGGCAATAGCTAGTTAAGGAATTCCCACCATGATTGAATCTTGATTTGCCGGAGACGGCAGTGCTCACTTGCATATGAGGACATATTCATACACATTTATTGAACATTACTGTAAGAAACATATTTTTCTGTACGTTTCAGATTTGAGAGGATATTTGAAAGGTATTCAGGTTTCCTCTGTCTGTTCTCTCATCTTCATGCCATCTCTAAAAGCAAGAAATTACTAATTTTAGAAGTGCTTTGATATTGTATGAATGATAATACCCTAATTTTGTAAGTCTGTTCTATAATTGAAATTCAATATCTATATTGATAAATTAATTTTGTGCTCATGTTTTTCTTTTATAGAGACATGTGGTAGACTTTTACATCTCTGATTTCCAGTCGGGATTGAGAGCGTTGGTTAAGACGGGATATGGTTCTAGGGTGACCCCATATGTTGACGACTCTTTTGTTGTTGACGTTAATCCATCAAACAAAGACTTATCTCCGGAGTTTGTCCGATGGCTGGGAAGGAGGAATCTTTCAAGTGATGATCGCGTAATGCGATTAAAAGAAGGGTAAGCAACTTTTGTTCTCTTACAATTCAGAGAAGAATTCAGTTCCAGTTTGATGGTTGGAAGTAGTATTGTTAAATGTGAAATGATATAAAATGTAGGTACATAAAGGAGGGTAGCACTGTTAGTGTGATGGGAGTGGTTCAGAGAAATGAGAATGTGCTTATGATCGTCCCCCCGCCAGAACCATTGACCACTGGATGCCAGTGGAGCAAATTAATATTTCCAGCTAGCCTTGATGGTATCGGCCTCAGATGCGAGGACTCATCAAAAATTGATGTGATTCCTGTGTAGTTAGTTATATGTGCATAAGAAAGTTGTTGAGGTATTGCGGTTATTATAACGATATTTTGATGATCAGGGTGCATCCACTGAACAACCAAAGAAGACTTCACTTCTCTTCTTGGCTTGATGTATAGTTTGTATTCATATTCCTTCTTTTATGTTTCTAGAGCTTGAAATTACATTGTTGGGTTTAATTTGTTATGAAGAAAAAAAACTTTAAATCTTGGGCTGGCTGGTAGTAGCAAGTATTATATGAAGAAGAAATGCAAGTATTTTTGGTGTCAGATATAACATGGCTTCTCCCTTCTATTTTGCAACTTGTGGTTGGCATTTGCATTATAGTGTTTTCCAAGTTAGAAAGTGTTAGTCTAGAAGCAGGATAGGTGGAAGGGTGTTGCTGAATCAACTGTGCAGCAGTAAAAGGCAAAGCGATGTACAGGACATATCGAAGTATTTGCATCGGCACCATCGGCACCATCACACGTAGTTGTTCATACTGAATTAAAAGAAATATGAGTTAATTTTATGTAAGATCTTCGGGAGTTCATAGAATGAAGAAGGAAAAAGGAAAAGAGGATGGGAATGTTGAAAGAGAAGAAAAATGGTTGTAAAGGAACTGATATAATGTCTTCTGATATAATTCTAACCTGGAGAACGGAAACTAAAGGAGCTTAAAAAAAGGAGGTAGGAATAAGTTGCAAAAGCTGAGATGAAATGAAACAATGCCAAATATGGGAAAGTTGGGGAACCAATGATATTTGTACATGAAATTCCCAATTGTCCTTAATTATAAATACCAAAATATAATTACTTTATCTCGTCGGATTTTAGAGACACTGAATACCGATGGTTTTCAGTAGTTAGAGAATCAAAAAAAAAAATTCTTTTTTCTTTTTTCTTTTTGACAAAACCCAGAGGGAGAGGGAGAGGGAGAGGGAGAGCGACGGAAGTCAGATAGCGAGCGAGCGAGAGAGGGAAGGGAACCTTCTTTGGGATTGAGACTGAGATTTGGATTTGGATTGGTTTTGGAAGTTTCTATTTTCGGCACATTATGTCTCCTAATCCATCTGCTATTACACCTGCTGTCACTGCTTTTCCTACTGGTAAGTGCTCAAAATGGCGTTTTCCCCCCTCTCCTATCTTCATTCTCCCCTTTTCACTTCATTTCTTCTCTACTACTTAACTTTCTAATTCCTCCTCGCTCCTAGATCTTCTCCATTTCGCTGATGTTTCTTTGAATGGGGACGTGGGTGTGTATTCCTTGGCTGTTCTTATGCTTTTCTGCTTAGCTGGTGGGAGTTTTTTTCTTTTTTTTTTTAAAACATCAATTGTTCAATTGATTATAATCTTCAAGCTTCTAAGTCTGAATCTTTTAAATGTCTTAGTAGTCTTACAGATCCTAGCGCCGTCTTCAATTTCAGTACGCAATCATGAGACATTTAATCTGTTATTTCCCCATAACCCTTTAACTTCATAATTTCGGTTATTTTCTTCTGGTGTTTTTCCTCCCTTTGTATAAAGGGTAAAACTCAAGTATTTAGTTTTTACGGTGAAGCTATTCTATTGAGGAGACATTCATGTAATCAACTGTTGTTCCTAGGATTTCTTTTCATTTCTGCCCGTTTCACATCGTCTAGTTTCCTGCACATCACCCAACTCCTCAACTCCAAACATTTTTTCATCATCACTTCTGCCTATCAGCTTGACTCGGGGTTGCTGTCTTTGTTGAATAAAGTCTGGAATTCCAGTTCTTTTAATGATTTAATGATTGTATTAGAAGCTAATTATCTGCTTGTTGATACTATACCAACAAAGTTTCTATGAAGTTGGTTATGTGTGGATACTATGTGTGTGTTTTTTACCCCTTTCCCATCGCTTCTTTTTGTACCTTGTCATTCATTATTATTCACTTTTCTAGATGTATTCATTATTATTCACTTTTCTAGATGTACTTCAGCGTGGATATTTTCCAGCAATTTAATCATTTCTTTAACACGGTGTTCAACTCCCTTTTCATATCTTAATTAATTTGTGTTGCTGTTTCCCCGAGTTTACTGGCAGTCATAGTTGTTTCTTTCTCATATGGCAATCACCTGCTGATCCTGCCCTGCATATCTCCACTTATCAGAGAAAAATGTGTGTTTAAATTTAGTTTAATGTTAAATATGGTGAATTATTATGCAGCTAGACCTCTTTTGCTCTCCTAATCATCTATTTATTTAGGGCCAATCAATTCTAATTCTGATCCAATTTAATAATGCAGTCCTATGCCTAGCCATGTTTTTTGCTCTCATATTCACGATGAACTTATCTCTGGCTCTGGCTCTTATCCAGCTTTTGAGACTTCTTTGTTTGCATTACCTGGCACATGTTTCTGTGTCTGGCTCATGTTTAATGTTTTGATTAAAATTGATTGAAAGTTTGGTCTTCAGGAGAGACTTGAGTATTACATCGGCTGCTGATATTTCCGTTGTGTTAATTCCTGTGGACTATTTTGAAGAGGCAAGATGAGTTCTAGAATACCATCTCATCAGCTTAGCAATGGCCTCTACGTATCAGGGAGGCCTGAGCAGCCTAAGGAGAAACCTCCAATTATGAGCTCTGTGGCCATGCCCTATACTGGTGGAGATATTAAGAAATCAGGAGAGCTAGGGAAAATGTTTGATATTCCTGTGGATGGCTCCAAGTCCAAGAAGTCAGGACCTATAACTGGTGGCAACTTGAGGTCTGGATCTTTCGGAGGTGTTGCATCTCATTCTGGACCTATCATGCCTAATGCTACAGCTCGCACCATGTACACCACTTCAGGTTCTTTATCTTCTCAAGGCATTTCTGGTTCAGCTTCACTAAAGAAATCAAATTCTGGACCTCTGAGCAAGCATGGGGAACCTGTAAAGAAGTTGTCTGGTCCACAGTCTTGTGGAGTGACACCTACTGGTCGTCAAAACTCTGGGCCTCTTCCTCCTGTACTACCTGCAACGGGCCTTATCACATCAGGACCCATTTCTTCTGGCCCTCTAAATTCGTCTGGAGCTCCACGGAAGGTTTCTGGTCCCTTAGAATCAGTAGGATCCTTGAAATTACAGGGTTCTGCAGCTCACAGTCATGCTGTGACTACTCTTACTTATGATGATGATTATTCATTTGCAAAGAACTTCCCAAAAATAGTATTATGGTCATTAATTCTTCTATTTGTGATGGGCTTTATTGCCGGGGGCTTTATTCTTGGAGCTGTCCATAATGCGATCCTCCTCATTGTGGTTGTGGTTCTTTTTGGTGCTGTTTGTACACTTTTCATTTGGAATACTTACTGGGGAAGAAGAGCGCACATGGGTTTCATTTCTCGCTATCCAGATTCCGAACTTAGAACTGCAAAGAATGGACAATTTGTGAAGGTCTCTGGGGTAAGTATGTTTCTTGATATTAGTAAAACGTACTAAGCCAAAGGATGTAGATAGAATTGATGAGATCAAGAAGCTAATAGTTTTTTTCCTTAGCCTGGTCTTTGTTATAATTAAGTTTCATTTCAATTGTCTGTTTTGTCCATTTGAAATCCTCAGTTACCCCCGTGTTTGGCTTTCTTCTCTTAGGATTCTATTGATTGTGTCGACTGTGTATTTCTGCACCTCATAGTCGGTTGCATGTTTTAATCAGCAAATGTTATAATTTTGGCAACCCAGATTTTCTAGTTATATTTGATAATCCAAGGGAATTACTAAATAGAAGTGTTTGAGCATAGTTAGTATGTGTTGGATATTGTCTCTAAGAGATGGTTAGAGAGGCATTACATTAGAGAGAACTGATAAATGTTCGTCTCCCCATTTGGATTCATACACAAAGTTTATCATTAAAGATACTATTTATTTTTCATCACATGACTACATGTGTGGGGAAACAACTTACTGGACTTGGTCTAGTTAATTATTTTAAAAGTTCACTTACAGATACTTTGATTTTTCTTTCAAAAAGAAAATTTCTGTTAGCCGTGTGCATTAGGAAGGGAGATTTTTGGCTGTTATCATCTTCTGATGGTTCTGATGCATTCAATGGTTAGTGATATCTTATCTACGCCCATTGTCTAATATACTGGAGGCTGATTACATCTCGATGCCCATTGACTATTTTATTGTAAGAAATGAAATGTTGCAATTTCTCAAATGGAAAAAAAAAAAAAAAAACTCTTTCTTCATCTTGTTATCATTATATCGCTTTATTTCTAGATTGTAATTTGCATTGGTCCTGTTTTAAAGGTGGTTACCTGCGGTAACATGCCTCTTGAGTCGTCCTTCCAAAAAGTTCCTAGATGTGTTTATACATCAACAAGTTTATACGAGTATCGTGCGTGGAGCTCCAAAGCTGCCAATCCTACACATCGCCGTTTTACTTGGGGGCTCAGATCACTAGAAGTGAGTGACTGAAGACTCAATTTATGGTTATAGTTGATTAATCCTTGAAGTAAATTTACTGTCTGCTACTCTCTCTTTGTTTTGGTTTTTGGTTTCTGTTTTGTGTGTCGTGGGGGGTTGAGAATCATGGCATATTATGGTTCATTTGATCATTACAAACTTATGAGTATTGAACTCCTTTTCCATTAAAAGCTATGATTCACAAATTCAGTTGGAGCTTACATAGTGATTAATGAATCAATATCATAAATACAAGATACGGACCAAATTTTTTATTCTTGAAGGTTGAAGTGGTCTGTAAATATCTTCAGCTATTTTGTCGCTTGATTTGAATGTTCAATTTTGTTATTGAGGCCACTTATAGCTGAACCTTTTGGTGTTATTCACAGAGACATGTGGTTGACTTCTACATCTCTGATTTTCAATCTGGATTAAGAGCATTGGTTAAGACTGGTTATGGCGCGCGAGTGACTCCTTATGTTGACGATCCAATTGTTATTGATGTTAATCCAGTAAACGAAGAATTGTCACCAGATTTCATTAGGTGGTTAGGAGAACGAAGTCTTTCAAGTGATGGTCGAGTAATGCGTTTAAGAGAAGGGTAACCAACATAGTGAACTTATGAGCGCTTTTGAATTAGCACATTGCACCATCCATCTAAGAACAGATATGTGGCAGGTCTTACTGTTTTATTATATGTGCAGGCATATCAAGGAAGGAAGCACTGTTAGTGTAATGGGAATTGTTCAGAGAAATGAAAATGTGCTGATGATTGTCCCTCCGCCCGATCCAATTGCAAGTGGGTGTGAATGGAGCAAGTGTATTTTTCCAGCTAGTATTGAAGGTATTGTTTTGCAATGTGAAGACATGTCGAAGAACGATGTGATACCTGTTTAGCATCTCGAACACGAACTCGTTTGACTTGAAGGAATCATCTTTCCTCATTTAATATTTGCTTTGTTGATGTTGATGTTGTTGGTAGGTAGGTAGGTTAGGATTGATGATAAATTGACAGAGATTCCGACGGTTTAAGATGGATGTATGGGGTGGTGGTGGTGTTTTTAGTTTTGGTGTATAGTTTTCGAGAGTTTCTTTTCCATGTTTTTGGTGTAGGGAAAGGGCATGAGAAAGCTTCTTGGAATAGGGAATGGGCTTGGTGCTTTGTGTATTTAAGAAGATTGACATCTTACTTTTAAATAGAATGAAAGTGTTACGTGTTTATCGTTGATCGTTGAATGTCTTCCTCAGCTGATATCATGAAACCTCACCTTAGTATTCACTTTTGAAATGACGAGAGCATAATTGAAATTCATTTGAAAGCTTAAGGGCGCAATAGAAAATCGTCACTTGCATCTATGTTTGCCTACATTTTTTTTAGAATCTCACTTTGGCTGAGAAGGAGAACAAAATACCATTTTCCTGTTTTTGTCTTCAAGGAAAAGTCTAAAAAGGATAGTATGCTTAGTTCATTACAATTTTATAACTCGACCAAAACAAAATAAGATTAAACCCAAAATGGGGTGTGAAAGGTCCTTTGGTACCATGCCCAAAACAAAAGAAATGGAAGGATATTTTGCCTCTTTGGTGGGTGGAAAGCTTGTTCACTGCGGCTTCTACTCGGTGGGAGTAAAAACATTGTCACAAATATTTATAAATAGGAAAAAAACGGAGGGACATAAATGTTAGATAATTTCTGAAAATGATCTATAAGAGATCCATTAAGCAATTGCAGTGTAAATGTGATTACAGACGAGACGGAGGGCGGGGCTTCCCCATACACAGACAAATCCTCCGGTTCACAGATCTTGAAATCGGCTTTCACTGCCCTCTGCACAATTGGGGTTCGATCGCATGAGAGATGGCGAGGCCGTCATCGAAGCACGTATCAGTGAAGTTGGTGCTAATATGCTTGGGGCTTCTTGGATTTGCTCTCATGGCCGACTTTATGTGGGCTTCCTCTTCGCGCTTTTCCTATTCATTATCTATCGCATCCAATTGGGCTCCTCCTTACCATTCCGATAGCAGCATAACGATGCCCAGAAAGCCAGATCATGGAAATCTCAACAAGGTCAGCTTCACTCTTGTCCATTGATTTGTGCAATTTACTTAACGTTCAAAGGTTTTGGATATTGATTTGTGCATAACTTTTTTTTTTTTTTTTTTTTTTTTTTTTTTTTTTTTTTTTTTTTTTTTTTTTTTTTTTTTTT
>NW_019268530.1:25677-69260 GCF_002738365.1 Cucurbita moschata
TTTTTTTTTTTTTTTTTTTTTTTTTTTTTTTTTTTTTATAAGAGACAAGATTTGTGTATAACTTGAAAAGCTGTCTCTTTCGTACCATATGTGAAGGATTAGCACTAGCCGTGGCATTGCCTCTTCTTTCCCGATTTTTATTATCTTTCGTCAATCTTAACATTTCCCTGCTTCAATTTGATGCTACGCTCTTTTGTTTCTTTAGGATTTGGGTGAACTCCTATTCACTCAGGTGGGTTCACTTTTCATTGTAGACCATTTTATACCCATAATTTAGTTGGGCTGTCTCCATTATTCAATGTGAAAAATCTGGGAAGAAATAGAATTAGAATGCTTATTCTTGGATTATACGACAATTTGAGAGAGCAAGTATTACTGCCGTGATGGTGGAATAAGTCTGCAATATTTTGGGTACTCTTTCAGTTTACTTTCCTATTTTGAGAATATCAAACCATACAAAAGTTTGAACAATCTGAGTTCTCCTTTTAAGCAGTTAACGGCTACATGCTATGGTTATTGCAGGGAGAGGCTGCTAAAGGTGGTAAAGACACTAATCCTGGGAGAACACTGTCAGCAACCTTTGCTGATCTGCCAGCTCCAGAGTTAACGTGGAAGAAGATGGCAACTGCTCCTGTGCCTCGCTTGGATGGTGCTGCAATACAGATCAAGAATCTTCTATATGTATTTGCTGGATATGGCACCATTGATCTTGTGAGAATCTTGCCTCATTTGCAGTTCTAGTGGGTTCATGCAGAGAGAACGAAATGTTTTGCAGCTAGATTCTAGTAACATCTTTGCGGATGATCTGCCCATTAAGTTCCATATATTATTTTAGCCATTATGATAACTGTGACTGTGACTTAGTTTAAAAAAAAAAAAAAAAACCTGCAAAATTGCTTTAAAATAATGCAGATTTCTCCAAATATCTTGTAACCTTCTGCAATTTTTTGTTTTCCTTGAAGAACTTTTGTATAGGCTGTATACTTATTGTCTAAAGAACCAATATATCAGTTTTTAGCAAAATTTAGGCATATTTTTCCGATGGCAGAATAGGAGATTGCCCTGTAAATTCAGCATACTTGATCAGACTTAATAGGCTCTCTGCTTTTTATTCCTAATTTTTTATAATGACTAACAGGTACACTTATTTATTGATATTGTAACCAATTACTGGTCAGAAAGGAAGATTTGGCCATGTTAGTCTCTGTTATTGGGCTCTTATTTTTGTATCTCCTTTCTGTTGGTGGTTATAGGTACATTCACATGTTGACGTTTATAATTTTACTGATAACACATGGGGAGGAAGATTTGATATGCCAAAGGAAATGGCACATTCACATTTAGGGATGGCAACTGATGGAAGGTACATTTATGTAGTCACAGGGCAATACGGTCCACAGTGCCGGGGCCCTACTGCTCATACATTTGTGCTCGATACAGAGACAAAGCAATGGCAGGATATGCCCCCATTACCAGTCCCCAGGTATTTTTCCTTTTTAAGAAGCGGGCACTGTGATTTTATATTAGAAGTCATACCATTAAATAGTCTTAACATGATGAGATATTTGCAGGTATGCACCGGCAACTCAACTTTGGAGAGGTAGACTCCATGTGATGGGCGGTAGCAAGGAAAACCGGTACACACCTGGTTTGGAGCATTGGAGTCTTGCTGTGAAGGATGGGAAACCCTTAGAAAAGGAGTGGAGGAGCGAGATACCTATTCCTCGAGGAGGACCTCACAGGTCTTTGTGCTGTCTTTTGTGATGACTTATAAATGCAATTTTGATACGCATTTCCAGTTTGTTGATTATAAGCCTTGATGACTTGTCCCTTGAGTGACCAGTTTGGTATTTCTTTTATGCATGCTTAGCGTAGTCTTTCTATTAGACCTCAAAAAGATCAAAACATTCTTAACTTTGTCTTGCAGTCGCTGCATGGATTTCTCTTGCATTTCATTAAGTGTATTTGGTTTGTTGCAGGGCATGTATTGTTGTTGATGACCGACTTTATGTTATCGGAGGACAAGAAGGTGATTTTATGGCAAAACCAGGATCCCCTATTTTCAAATGCTCTCGCAGGAATGAGGTAAGCTCATATCTACAGCTTTATCCCTTAGTTTCGTCAACATCTTTACTCGTGTATTTGATCTCTGCTAAGGATTTTGAAACTTCTTAATGTCGTTAACACTCTTTATGGTTGAAAAAAAGGCCTTGAACTAGAATGCAAGAAGTTTATATTCAATCTTGTGGGTTGAGTTAGGTGGTTTACAGTGATGTTTACATGCTGGATGATGATATGAAATGGAAAGTGCTGCCATCAATGCCAAAACCGGATTCCCATATTGAGTTTGCTTGGGTGGTGGTTAACAATTCAGTTGTCATTGTTGGGGGCACGACAGATAAGCATCCTCAAACCAAGAAGATGGTTCTCAATGGAGAAGTATTCCAATTTAACTTGGATTTGCAGGTATCAATCATTTCATATACTCCTTACGTAATTTAAAATTTTAATATAATTTTATCGTTTTCATCTCAAAGAGGGAGACAACTCCTTCCTTGTTTGCACTGCCCTTGTGTTATTATGTTGTATGATTGCAAATATCCAGAGAAAGGACTAGAACTATGGTGGGGTGTTAGGTTGGTTTAGTTGAGTCATGTTTTTGTTGAAATTTGTGTTGCAGCAATGGTCAGTGATAGGGAAGCTCCCATTCCGTGTGAAGACTACGCTGGTTGGGTATTGGGATGGATGGTTGTACTTTACGTCTGGACAACGAGATAAAGGACCCGATAATCCCTCGCCGAAGAAGGTGATTGGTGAAGTGTGGAGAACGAAATTGAAACTCATCTTATGACAATTTTTCCTTCCATTTCTTCTGCAACTTCGTTTTGGCTGTGCTTTGCCTTTCTTGTAGAGCGTAGAGGTTGATTGAGAACAAAAGAAAAAGAAAAGAAAAGAAAAATCCCTCCTACCCTTAGATGTATTCATTCTCTGACTAAATATTTTGTTGCTCCCCTCAATTCTGAAATACAAATATTGTACAACTATCATTTAGATGGGGAAAACTTTGTTCTTTTATTTATATAGTTTTCATAGTCGTCTCTTATTGAGCCTGTACAATAACAACACCGCATCCATCCAATTGGAATGGGAAGATGATGATATAATAGCTTGGAAAGATGATTATATATTTGTGGATTTGACTCATATTTTGGTGTGAATTTCTATTGCCGCAACTAAACATAGAACATAGAATTCAAAAGCAAATAGGTGACTTTAGATTAGATCATTACCACTACGTGTAGTATATGTGCGAACAATTTTGAAGAAATGTTATAAAAGAAAGTATCCATCTAGTTGATTGGGAAACACAAGAATGAGTGACAACAACAAAACTGGTCCTCGTCCTCATCTAGTTCATTCTCCTGATAAGCTCATTGATATAATTCTCACGATTACCTGCGTCTCCTCCTTCAACATAGTGATTCCTCTTCTTTTTCAATCCGCCCAAAGGTGCCTTCCAACTTAAACGGCCATAGGAAGTTATTTGCCTCCTTAAAGTGAGGACCCACGGTCAAGATCTCATGGACGAGATCTTCCATGCAGATAATGCCGTATTTACCCAGTGCCTTCATTGAATAATAGGAGAAGGTAAGAAAATTAATTAACACATTAGCTAAGAATGAGAAGACAGAGAGAGAGACCTGCTCCACAATTGAGTTGTCTGTCAATGCAACTCTCCGCTTGTTTAGCTTCCCATAACCCCGCTTATAAATAAGTTCTTTAACGCTCTTCAAATTGGGGTACCTGAAAAAGTCAAATTAATAATAGTTCAGTCTGTTGTGGAGGTAAATTGTTTTAAAGAAACAAAAGCTTTAGGAAGAAAAGTACCCATAGGTCACGCTCTGTGCAGCATATTCAATGTTGCTTTATTTACTTTGAGGAAAACACCGTTGAAAATCTGTAGTAGAAAAAAGCAGCGATCGTCCAAACAAAATCTACCAGCTATGTCACCCCCATACTAATCGGTAACTACCAGCTTTATTTACCAGGCTTAACAACTACAGCTTTGATATTGTACCTGCCTCAAACGCAACAGCTGCAATATCTTTCTAGTCTTTGGGTGCATGGCATTGATACTGATATTTCATCAAAATTTGAGACATCAGAACATAATATCATGTGACATCAGAACATAATATCATGTATAGCGAATGGTATACCAGTTCACTCAAAATATAGACATACCCACGAATGCGAGTGATAAACAATAATTTAGCCTCAGGGTCAACATAAAATCCTCCTTTTAATTTTGCCTCACGTTTCAGTCTAATCAACTCTTTATCCTATAACAACCCAAAATGAACAAAATGTAAATGCTCCAAGAAGAAAGCACCCAACTTAAGGGATTCCAACATAATAAAATAGGTTTAAAAAGGAAGGTTTACCTGCTCTTCGTATTCCTTTGAATATAGCTTAGCTCTGTTGTAGATCAACTTACGATTCTCTGCATTCTTCTTTATGGCCACTTCAAGTTCTTGCTGCTTTGACATTGCCCATTCTTCATTCCTCTTCGTTTTCTTTAAAACTGACTCTGGAATCATTACCTTGACTTCTTCACCCATAACTAGGAAAATATATATTGAGCAAAGTAATCAACTTCCAATGAAAAATTATATTTCCAATCACTGAATTTTTAGATTGGTAGCATAAACTGGTTTCCAATAATCAATCTGAAGAAAAAGAAAAAGGATAAAAAACGAACAATTGCAACACCTATTGTATGCATTGATATACATATAATTGGTTAATATAAAATTGAACCTTAAAAAGGATTCCTAAAAGTTCAACATTAAAAAGGAACTGGAAAAATCCTTCTAAACACAACAAAAGAATAATAATAAAACGAGAATCGTTATGAGGATGATACAAAATTACAGCTTCAGTTCCAAATGCAAAGAATAATATCATCAGAAACCCATACCTCAGAATTCAAAATCCACGAAAATATTACACTAAACGTATCGATTAAAGATTGGACAGCGTGGAAGTAGAGAGAGCCACTAGCTGGCCTCGTGGGTGCCTTCAAGGCTCCAATTATGTGCAGTGTCAAACAAAGCGAGATTAGGGTTTCCACCTGCTGGGTTGAGAAGAAATTAGGACTATATAACAATTGGGCTGCGGGTATCAAACTTTCGGAAATTAAGGCCCAAAGTTAAAATATTTGGGCCCAATAAGAAATTCAAACATCTATTTCCCATCTTTCTTTGGACTTAAATATAAAATCATACAAACTAAAATTTTAATTTTGTTGAAACTAAAGAGACCCAAATTATAATTTAATTTGACCTATTAGATAAATTTAAAAAACATATGGGATCCATTAGATACAAAAGTTTTAAAGTTTAGGATTCTATGAAGTTAAAAAGAATAATCTCGTGTCTAATAAATTATTAAAAAACATATGGGATCCATTAGATACTTTTTATGAGATACTTTTAATTTTTTTTTATCTGCTCGACCCAAACTTAAATATCATAAAAAAGAACATAACACACTGGATTGCAACACAAGCTTGATTGATAGAAATAGAACAATAAAAACAAAAAACACTATAGTAGGAAAGAAAAAAAAAACTTTATATGTTATCTTTAACCTACGTCCATCATTCAAAAAAATTAAAATAAGAATTCGCTTGGTATAATTTTTTAAGTACTTTTTTTAATTACTTAAAAAATCATTCCAAACGAATCGTGAAACCATATAGTCGATAGAAATTTATGCGGACGCTGCAGCATGAGTTGAATGCGTAGAAAACGAGACACCCAAAATTGGAATGGCAAAAGAAGTCTCCAAGAGAAGCCTATGTTGGTAGGAGTCACCATATGCCCCTGCTTCCATCATATCCTTCATCAAACTTGCGCAGTATTTCTTCACCTTCTTCACCATGGCTATGCATTTCAGTTTCACCCATCTCAGCCTTATCTTCCTCAGCCTCCTCCCCCACGCCACTAGCCGCCCCGACCTCTTCCCCCCGAGCCGTGCCACTGCCATTCGTCGCCTCCGAAACTGGATCCCTTGACGCGTTGCCCACCGCAACCCGGCACCAGCCTGCTGCCCTTCTTCCTGCTCAGAGCTTTGAGGCATTTGAGAAAGAGAGATATGGAGGAGATCAAAGAAAGAGAGGTATGAGGCAAGGAGCTAAGAAGAGGAATGCATAAAATAGAGAGAGTAATGAAGTAAGAACTTGTGCTTAGAACATGGGGACTGCAGTGGCTGTTTTGAATTAAATATTAAGATAATATGCATTATTAATTACATCATTTTATGTTCATATGGCCTTTCACATTTAATTATATATTTTGTTATTATTAAGAGCCAGCCTTAATTTGATGTAATGTAACTCCATCTATACACTTCAAAGGTCGCTTTGATTTTTATATTCCCTATTTTAACTTATTCCTAACTAAACTATTTCAAATATAATATTCTTCCTTTTGTATAAATTTCTCATTCATTTAAAAAAAAAAAAAATCTAAAATTGTGGGATAATATCTGCAAAACTTTGTCTTTTCTTCGCATATTATTTTATTTTATTTAACACTCTTTATTGTGATAATTATCGTATTTAATTACCACTTAAAATGACTTTCTCAAAAATGAATTTAAGAAATAAATGTACAAATTACCCTCACACTTCACTTTCACCCTACTACGATCGCCTCCCATCACCGACCACCACTTCAGCGACAGTCGCCACTCCACTGCCACATCCACCTCGCCGCAACCACCCCAACCATCCGCCTTCGCCAACAATTGCCACCAACCACCTCTAATAACCATCACTCCCATCTCTGGTGACCATTCTAGTAGCCGCTGCCACCACCGCCCACCTCCGTCAGCTACCAGCTACTATCTACTTCCGGCGACTACCACAACCACCCTAGTGACTCCAGTAGCGGCCGCCAATAGTTGATTCGTCATACTATTTTACTTACAACTTCAAATTTAAATTTAAATTTATTTATTTGTAATATTTAATAATCGTCTATATATATAATTTATGATACCGGTTGAATCTAATCTGATTAATGAGGCCACTTGCTTATTAAGAAAAAAAGTATATATTAAAATCCAAACACATAATTCCATGTAAATGAAGGTGGATTTTTAGAATAAAAATGGCCGACACTTTGGGCCAATAGGCGTATTCCTCTTGCTTGCACTCACTAAAACCCAACCCACAATGTGCCTCTCTATGTGTTTGCGTCTCGGTTTATATGTATCTATCATGGTTCTATGCATGTTGACCTTATCCGTAAATATTTATTTATTTTTATTTATTTATGACATACTGTAATTATACTTTTTTCTTTTCTAATTAAATATATTGAAAGTTGGAGTTGCATCGGCCGTCGGGTCCATTAAACAAACACTCACCAGCTGTAGCAGAACAAGTACAACCAAGAATTCTGCACACCTTTTATTTTATTAATTTCCTTTAACCTATTTTTCAAACTCAATTATTGATTCTCTTAGGTCACCCATTTCCACAAATTTCCCTTTAATTTGTCTTTTTGTTATTCAATATTATTCCTATTTCAGAGTCAATTTTCTCTCGGAAAATAAAACGAAAGCAATAGCAAAAGAAACTATATTTCTGCAAAATTACAGATTCAGAGATCTAACTTAACGCCTTACCATTTCACATTGAGAATCAAAGATCGATTCTATTCCCAATTATCTGTCAATTCATTGCTCATGTCAACCAAGAACCCGGCCGCGTATTTTGTCTGCGCCGGAGGTTCGACTGGTCCGCTTGGACCTCAAGGCTCTTGGGGAGTAAACTGCGGCGGAGGATCTGTCTCATTGCCGTTATGAGATGGGGCGTCGGGTCCGGAGGTGGCCCTGCGGTGGCGGCGAATTTCTTGCAGAAGCTCATGTGCTTGGCCATGGCTTCCTCGGTGGTGATTAGTACGACGTCGGACTTGAGAATCTCGTCTTGAACTGCCTCCGAACACAGGCCGCAAATCCATTTTCCGTCGAATCGGCGGCGGACTCCCTCGATGTAAGCCTCTGTACACTCCTCCGACAGCCCACAACACTCACAGTTGGCAAAAAATTCAACTTCCATTTGCCCAATAAGCATTGCCGCCGTAGGATTTTCCGGGACTGGCGCTGCTATCGCCGCTATTGGTTCTGTGATAGTGGTCGCAGAGATTTCCGAACACCTTTAGGAAAGAAAAAAATAAAAACGAAGAAGAGGACTTAGAAAGCAATACCAAGTTGATCCATGACATTTCAGAAAACTTTAGAAGGAAATGAAACAACAGAATCACAAGTGTGAAGAAATAAAAGAAACCCATTTGGGAATGGAGGGGATCAATGATGAAGGGAAGAAGAAGAGAAGATTGATGGCGTACCTTGAAAAGGAAAAGGGGTTTTATCTTTCCCTTTCCCACTCTCCTTCTTCCCCAGATTCTTGGTCTGACGTGAAAACCATTTGAAAAGGGGAAAGCACTGTTTTGGGATTTATTTCTCCTACACCCACAGCCATGCCTCTGTGTCTGCAGATGAAAGTGGTTGGGAAATTTGAAGGAGAAAAGTCTAGAGAGAGAGACAAGTCAATGATTGATGCATCTAATTTGCTGTCACCCAATCCTACCCCTTTATTGCTGCATTTCCCAGCAAGAAACAATACTATCTCATTTAGTGTTGGGCTTTTCTATGCATTAGTATCATGTGAAGTTTCAAAGAAAGCACATCCTCCTCCTGTACTGTTTCTTCATAGGTGAACTCCGGATGGTTCTTCATTTTCTTTTCCAAGAAATTGATTGATTCCAGCTCTTTTTATCCACCACTCCAAGCCTAAACACATTGGGGAAAAAACCGTCTGACATTGTGATGAAAAAAATGCACTCTATATGTACATCTTTGAGAGACCAGCGAAGGTAAGCTCATGATGTCCAATGGCAACTAATGTGTAATGCACACAGCAATCCACAGGAATAACAAGCTTCAGCACCCATTGCACTTGAAATGAAGTAAGAGAGTGCAACAACATATCAACATTAGTTTGATGCTTAAAATATGTGTTCAAGCTCACACACAACTGGAGGTAGTTGGAGTAGAAGAAACTTAATCTCAAAATGATTTGAAATATAAAGTTATAAATCAAATTGATTTGAACAATATCCAGAACAAAGTTATGGAATATACAACGATAAAGTAAGGTCAATAAGCAACATGTGGAGCTATTCTTTGCTCTACAATCCAGAGTTCATATGATAAAACAGATTTTTTACTTGTGCGGTATATAATTAAAATCATAATTGCATAGTATTGTATGAAATAAATATGGTACCATTTAGCTAATACATCCACCGGCATCTCATATCCATATCTAAAACGAATCTCGGCTGCTTCATTCCTTGCTTGCTGAACCAATGTTCTGGCATCAGCTGAAAACCGTACAAAAATCATATTAGTGACCACTCATCCCAAACAACTGTTGGAAAGGCTGCTTTCACGGTCATATATTCAATCTTCTATATAAAGCTTCTAATCAAATAGCAATGGAAGAAGACGGTTCTTTCATTATCAAAGTAGGAACTTTCTGTTATACCACCCTACCCTTATTCCTCAAAAATGCTGGAGACACTTATAAGAGACTAGTTGAACAAGCTGCAGATTCATAAAAACATGAAAGTGTATGTGAATGACATGTTAGTAAAAATACAAACTACCCAACAACTTGCTGGTTTTAGAGATATTGAGTCGCATCCTAGGAAAGTTCATGCGATATGGTAGATCGGTGATCTTTGAAAAAAGGGAAAGAAGTGAGCTAGAATCTTATTTGCTATGTCCTCATTCCTTTCGTTTTCTGTCTAGATTACTCATCGATTAATCTAAGTAGATGAGCTAACTAACTGAAACCTTTCCTCGAAAAATCATATCGAAAATGAATACAATTTTCTTTCTTTCATTCATATTAGCCTCCACCAGCCAATAGAGTAATATGCTCAATTAATAAATTCACGGAAAATTAGATAAATAGTCCTATTATTATGTTTTTTTTGTTTTTTCTCTCTCTTTGGGTACAACTGGTTCCATGACATTTCTCAACTAATAAGTTAATAACCCAGTGTTAGAGGATTGTTGGGAGGAAGTCCCACCTTAGCTTATTTAGAAAATGATCATGAGTAGTAGAGAAGTCTAAAGCAAAGCCACGAGAGCTTATGCTCAAAGTGGACAATATCATACTATGTGCTGCAACATCATATATAGAGATCACATCAATACATCACAATGCAATGCCACGTTATGATTCATCATTAGCTAGATGCAATCCTATACAGCATATGATTCATGCCAAAACTAATTTCAGTAGCGTAGTAGGTAGCATGAACAAATAAGGCTCCTTTCATGATATATCTATAGGTAAATCTGAAAAGCGCACGAGAAATACCTGTCACGCCTGTTGCTAACAACCCTAGGTACTTTGTGATAGGGAAAAGATGTGAGACACTTGATTGATCCAGAAGCTTGTCCTGCATTGAATTTCCAAAGTAACACATTCAGCATCGTCCATACATTATATTCTTAATAAAGATGAAAAGTCCTCTAAGAATCAAACCAATTGTACTCACCGGAACCTTGTTTTGGTCACAACACAAACTGAATCTTTACCGCGAACGCCAATAGAAGTAATTCCAGCAGCCTTGACAGCCTTAAATGCATATTCTGTTTTCGATTTAAGAAAACCAATAAATCACCTGGAATTATACGAACACACTATGGTGGAGCTCATACACTCTGGGGATTCCACATACTTATTCCCCCAAAACAACCAGAAAGAAAGTGGACTGCAAGAACTAAGATACATACCAACTTGAAAAAGACGAGCTTCGGGTGAGAAAATTGTGATGTGACGATCGTATCCACCTCCGCTTCACCTCTTCCGATTCTTCTTGCTCGAGTGAAATGTGTGTAAACAGGAGGAGCGATGTAAAGAAAGCCGAAGCTTTGTCGCCAAGAAAACAACACTCGGTTTTGTTCTTCTTTGGAAGAAAAGGTATTCAATATTCATATCATATTGGGCTTCTGCAGGTTCACAATCTAAACTAGGCAACTCCACAGTGTAGTATGAGTACGTGTTCCACATTGGGCTCTCTGGGCCACATTGGGCTCTAAGTAATATACTTAGAAGTGAAAATGAGAACTAAATTCTCTTTATTTGCTATTTCTGAAGGCTTTCAAAGCTTCTTCGTCAATTAAATACAAACGCATATGAGATAGACATCTAAAATTGTTTGGAAAAGAGGAAAAATGCTGAACTGGAAAAGACTTAGATGCTTAGGAGGAGGCAGCCAGCAAAATAAATAATAAGAAATGAACAAAATAATTTAGAAAAAATGCTTACAAGGAAGGGGAATTCAGGGTCAGTTGGAAAGCTAAAGCAGAGCAGATCAGTTGCCCAATATTAGAAGCATGATAAAGGAGGCAACCACCATATGACCTCAAAAACTCCCCCAAAAATTGAAAGAATTTTAGTTTCATGTTTTTCAGTGAGATCTCCTTCTCAAGTTATGGGGTACCGAGCAACCCTCAAAGAAATCCAGGATGCCATTTTCCAGTTCCTCAACCGAGTACTTGATGTAATTTTCTGGGTGCCTTCCACTCTCTATGTGGTGACCATGGAGGCCAAGAAACGACCTGTAAGCCGGGATCAACTTCTCGGTTATGGATATGCGAAGCTCCTCCTTCAGCAGAGGATCTGGGATCAACCATGCCGACTGCGTCCTGTGAACCTCCTCAAACATGGCGTTGAAACTCTTCATTCTCTCTCTAATAGCGCTCTTTGAGGGGGCTGAAGACAAGCTTCCCCCCGCATTCAACCCTTCGTTCCGCAGGCAGTACACCACATTCACCCACGTTGTTCGCTCGTAGTTTGTCGCCGCCTGTCGATACTTCCCGGTCATCCTTTTCAGATAAACCTCTCCAATCATGTCTCGCAATTTCGGGGATCCTCTTATCTTCTCAACAATGTAATGAACGTTGTTCATGATAAAGAAATGAGCTAGACAAGGGTCTTTGTACTGCCTGGATTTTCCCTCCAAATTCAACTGCAGAATCACGATGCTCCATATCAGATGGAGCGCTAGCGGGGTTTTCCCCTCTACCTCCGAAAACTCATCCATATCTGCCGAGTTCCTCGAGCCCGTCGACGGTTTGGACACGATGAGCTCCTCTAAGGCCACTTGGTATTCGGAAATCAGACTCACATAGTTCATTACATACCTTGTCAACGGATGAACCGTCCCGCCCAGCACCGGATGCAGCGACGGCTCTCGCAGCACCGCGTTTTCAAACTCCGATAAAGTTCCTCTGACGGCCTCCCCCAGCCGCGACAATATCTCCGCCGCCTGAATCCGAATATATTCCGCCGATTTTGATTCGAATATAACATCAATGTCAGGTATCAAATCTGTTAAGGCATCATGGAGGTCTAGAATCTTGAACAGCTTCTCCGGCGATCTGCGGCTAATACTGATCGCTTCGGCGAAATTGAACAATTGAGTCACAGGACCTTTAACAGTCTCCATGAAACAAGCATCCTCTATGGCGGTCCCTATGCCATAGAAGATTTGCTGGCAGAGCCTCTTCTCGCTGGAAAACAGATTCCTAACGGAAATCTTTGCCGCTCTGATCCACCTTCTGATCTTCGTCACCAGCTCGTTCCAATCCAACCTCTGGATATCTCCAATGCTCAGTTTCTCAATTCCGAGGCGTTTGAAGCTGGAGTCGAATGTGGACTTTCGCACACTGCCATAGACTTGGATGCACTCGCGCAGGTACCCTGCCGCTATCATCCTCTCAGCAATACTCCGTAGATCGATAATCGCCTCCGAAGGTATCAGATCAATTTCACGAATACTGCTCGTCCTCCGATAGCTCGATCGTCCACTTGACCCAAAACTTGGACTACCACTTAAATCGAGGTGAACTTCCTGCGAATCCGCTTCGTCGTCGTTCACGTCCTCGAAGACACCACTCGTACAACTGGACATGGAGCAAGCAGATGGAGACGGATCAGTAAGCGACTCGACCTCGATCGGAATGGTATGAGTGGACAGAATGTGACGGAACTCATCCTCAAGCCTGGCCATGGCAATCTGCATAGTGGAATCGACTTTGTTCTGATCGTCCAATATCGAAGCCGACGACATCGACCTCTGGATTTCATCGACGGCCCGCAAGTATCGATCGATCTCTTCCCTGTCGGAGTCAAAAATCATGTTATCCTTCACTTCATCCGGCGCGGCAGTGTCCCAGCGTAGTATAATCTGCTCTGGCATTTCTGAAACTTCATGGTAGGGCTCCATCAACAAACAGAAACCAAAATCTGAGAGATCTTGGTGTTGTGTGGGAAGTGAGTGATGACCGGGGAAGAAGAGGCGGAGGTACCGCTCTGTCTGTATTTCTGCTGACAATACAGATGGACACCAAGTGCAGAGTATGTGGACTTTATTTATCACTTTTCGACTTCCCCTCCCGAAATTACCCTTTTTTTTTTTTTTTTTTCTATTTTAAATTTGTCTACTTTAATTACGAAGAATTATTAATTTTCTAACATCTTCGGTTTTATTTATATTTTTAATTATTATTTATGCAAATAAAGGATAAAAGAAATATTGTTATTGAATACTGATAACATTTGGGTTTGTATAATTAGCTATAATTCTAACTTCTTTTTTCAATTATTGTTATTTTGGAGACCAATAATGACAACATTTATAAACTATAGATTATGACAAATAGATTGGAGCAAACCGACCTATTTTTCTCTTATTTTACAATGTCACGTACTACATATAATACAATTTTAAATATAATTTTTAGAAACAAATAAAAGGAAATTGTTTTGCAGAGAGAACAATTGAATCATGGTCAGAAAAAATAGCCAATCAATCACTTCGATTTTGCAAAGAAAAGGATGGTTGCTTGGGCTTTTTTGAGTACTTGTGTGGGCCCACGTAACTCTTAGATGGAAACTCACTCCCACTCCCACTCCCATAAATGTTTGAACTAAACAAATTATATTTTCTTTTATTTAAAATAAAATCTTTGAAAATATTACGGACTTTCCACTTTTAACATAACTAAAACACCGACTAGAATCGTAATATGTAATATTATTTTCATTATCATGATTTGTAGCCATTTCATACCGTTCAATCATTGGGCTCGCTGTTGTGGCCCATTGTTTGATAATGGGCTGTCCCATAAAAGCCCATATGATTCTTGTACGAGGAAGTCATCTATTTCCATCCGGTTGCCACGTGTTAAATTCTTTAATAATAATAATAATAATAAATTATTGATTTGGAAATTAATATTGGGTAATTAAAAGTAAATAAAAGAATGGCCTAGAACGTTCCGGTGCCATGCTAATACTTAGATCATGATTCCCTGGTTTGCCACAGAAGAAAACAAAAACCGATTTGTCTGATTACTATTATATTATTATTATCCGAATTTAATGATTTTAATTAATGATCTGACAGATTAGCCTGACATCCACGTGCATGCATGCTCGCACGTACATGTAAAATTACAGTTAATCAAACAAATAAATTCGAAAGAAGAAAATTTGATAATATTATATGATTGGATGGTTATGGCTAACCCGAGTCTTATTGGGGCTTGGGCCTCAATCTCTCTTATTGGGTCTTGGGCCTCACTCTCTCTTATTGGGGCTTGGGCCTCACTCTCTCTTATTGGGCTTTTAGTGTACATTAAGAGCGGTCATCCTTCGGTAACCTGAAACTCCACACAACTTCATAAAATATCTAAGGATAAAAAAAGAGGTATTAATGAGAAACCGCCACAACTCTTGGCCCCTTGAATTAAGGTATTGAGTAAATAAAGAATTGCTTTTCCTTCCCACGGTCTCCTTTTTTAAATGTTTTATAAACCACGTGCTTCAACTCAAATAAATTAATCAAATGAATAATTTTCAAAAGACAACAAAAAAGAAACAAAAAGAAGACCAATCAGCTTCGAAAGAAGATGCGAGGAAGGTAGCTCTACTTTATATTCTTCCTCTCATATTCAAAGCTTGCAACAAATTTGAACACACGTCTTTCAGATCTGCTTCAAATCCTCTAAACTCTTTGTTTTCAATTCCACCATGTCCACTCCCTCCGACAACGCCGCCGCCCGAAGGCTGGGCCGGGCGCCGGAGAAGTCCAGTTTTGCGCAGACTTGTAATCTGCTGAGCCAGTACTTAAAGGAGAAGAGAGGCCTTGGAATTTCCCCCAGGATTGAACCGAAAGGTACTTCCATTTCTGGGTTCTGAAAACTTTTAACTAATTCAAACCATTTCCCAGTGGATCCTCGCTAACTTTATTGTTCCTTTAATGGCTGTGTTTCAGATGAGTTTCCGACGCCTCGGCCGCCGGCAATAATGAACTTGCTGACGAACATGGTAAACCCAGAAGAGAAGGCGGTGGGGCTTTTTCTACCATCGGCGGAGCCGCCGTCTGCGATGCAAATGACCATTTTTTACGAAGGAAAAGTGCTGGTGTTCAATGATCTTCCATCGGAGAGGGCGGAAGAGATTATGGCCATGGCCGGCAAGGGAATCGTGTCCTCTTCCAGATCTGCCTCTGCCGCTGCCGCTGTGTCTAACAAGGTAACGGAGCCAGCCGCTGCCGCTGTGTCCAACAAGGTAACGGAGCCAGCCGCCGCCAAAGAACAACCTCAGACCAAAGTTTCCTGCGATTTGCCCATTGCAAGAAGAGCTTCTCTCCATCGATTCTTCGAGAAGAGAAAGGACAGGTAAGATTCAGACAAAAGAATTGAAAATCCATTCGAATTTCTTGAATACGCTTCTGCTTGAACTTCATATATATATATCAATGGAAGATTACTTCATTTTTATTTGCTTCTATTCAGAGTTTCAGCAAGAGCCCCATACCAACTGGATTCACAGCAATATTCTGCTTCTTCTAAACCAGCCGGCGAAGGCTACAGAGTCAACACCAGCGAGAAGGGAAACCAGCTATCTTCAAACCACTTTGATCTAAACATATAGGCAAAATTGTATAAAATCACCATAGTTGTTACTCCGTTAAGCTTCTGCCTAATCTTACCTTCAAATTCGGACATTATACCTGTTGTCATAACCCTTCTCCTGCCATCAGAATGAATATGAACAAGAACAGAGCTCTGTAACTATTTTTCAGACTAAAGATGCTGATTTGTTGACTTCATGAAATTTTTAGATCTATGTTTTATTTCCGGGGACTATGGAAGTATTATGGCTGATCTGGATAATTTATGCTGCAATTTGGTTTAACCTGAAACTTAATCTTAATTTGATTCAAAGGGAAGTGCTTGAACATGAAAATTAAACGGGATAGAATGAAATATTTGAAGACAACTTTTCTCCAATCAAAGGCTAATTTATTATCTCGTTTGACATAAGATAACTGGACCTAATAATTGTGCCATGAATGAGTATAGTATTTATCTAGATGGTAAGATTTGATTTATTATTACTATTTCAATACCATGTCACAGATCAAGATAATGATTGAAATCTTATACTTCACCCTATACATGGAGTCCCATAAAGAGCCCTCCCTGCGTGCACATTCTATGGGTATGTTATAGAGGTAAATGCTTAGATTATACATTAATGAAGGTAGTTGCGCAGATTCTATCTGTATGTTATAGAGGTAAATACTTAGATCATGCATTAACGAAGGGAGTTTATTACCTCTTAAACGAGATTGTCCACAGAGCGGGAATGGGGAAAACTTCCCACTCCCCCGTTTAAACGAGAACCTCCCACCCCATTCTGGGCGAGTCCTTATGGAGTCCCGATTCCGCCCGCTAAATAGACATTTTTATGCCCACATATGAAGCAGTGCACATTACCAGGGGTTGATCTGCAATCAAAATAGTGGACAAATCCATAAGATGACTATAAAAGGCAGAGGCAACGCAGATAAATCAGGCAATTAAAACTGACAAATGAACGACTGGTCCAATACTCGAGAGTTTGAAGAAGGATCATATGCACTGCACAAGACCAATCCTCTTCTTCCTCGCAAGCTTGCACCCTTCATAAGAACATCATCCAGATATCGGCGAGAAATGAATTATTCGCCAAATTTTCAGGGGAACAAAACGGAAACAACCCTTAAAATGTTTCTGAAAGATTATATGTAAAGAGTTCGAAAGTAAAATTTTGCCCCCTTCGATGAAGATTCTTAGCTCCGCCCATGATTGACATGATGCCGTACTAGAAAAAGGTGAAAAGGGAACTTAATGCAGACTCCCCTTCAAGTTCGTTGAGTTGCTGAATGTCAAGTTCGTATACAGTGCCTCTCCAAGAACTCGACACACTTCAAACTTGATAAAACATAATACTTAATCTTGAGCAAAATGTAAGGAAAACAATCCATAGAAAAATCAGTGATAGTCTCAAGTATAATAACACTTTTGACTTAAAACTAAACATAGCCTAATGGCTTGAAATTGGAAGGAACATAGCCCAATTGGTCGAAGTATTGAAAATACTATAAGTACTTTATATACGAAGCATTTGATCAATATTCAAAAAAGAAAAAGAAAAAAAAAGGAGGCTCGAAAGTAATATTTCGGAATTCAGATAGAATAAACACAGAGAATGATGCGATTCTGCAATTATTCTCAACTCAACATCTACCAACCATTGACGAAAACTAAGTATTTGGCTAGATTATGAAGGAACAAAAACCACCGGTGATTGCAAATATATCAGTCTGTTTCCAGCCTCGCTATGTACTTATCATAATAGTAGGCAGCTTTCTCAAGATCCCCAAGTTCAGTGTAGCAATCAGCAATTGCTCCAAAAGCTTCAGTGTTTCCTGATTGTTCTCCTTCTCGTTCAGAGATTGCCAACACTAATGAATGGTATTTGATTGCTTCTCGGTACTTTCCCTGCCTCTGCATTGAAGCCCCTGAAAGATTCAATCCCAATTCGTATCAAAGTGAGACCAACAATTGCTCCACAATAATAACATTTTATATTGCAGTTGACGTAGAAACAAAGTTGTGGAGAAAAATATGCATAGATCATGAAAGGCAACATTGCTAACGCTAGCCCTTATCTAGGTGCATAACCTGATGAAATTAACAGAAGAAACTGATTTTAGAAGGCTTTCAAGGCAGCTCCAAGGCCAGGTGGGACTCCAATTTTAAATATCACGGTCGATGCCTCCCCTTCGATACACGAATGGTTTGTGCATCCTACAGAAGAAGACTTACACCTCCTATAACCGAGACTTCCTCCCAGAGGGTTATTGATTGGTGAAAAGCCAAAATGCAGCTTTGTATACATACAAGGAGATTGATGCAGGTAGACAGTTAAAGATTCAACATGTTGGTTTTTAAGGAATTAAATCCAATGAACAAATCATTGTTCAAGAACTATTCCTTGATTTCGTATAACAACTTCCTTGTTTTCGTAGAAGGAATAAGAACAGGAAATTAGCCTTAATTATGAATCTAATAAATATGGAAAATACAGGACTTCCGCGTATATGTAATATGCATGTGGATAATTTTGGCAATCGGCTCCCAGTAAAATATTATAGATATCGAAGAATGACTTTTTCATGACAATAAAAAGGAGCTCAGTCTTTTAAGAAATATAAGAAAGAAGAAGTTAAATAGGAGATCAAAGACAAACCTAAACCCCTTGCAGCTTTCTTCTCCTCAGTCGGATCCTGTAGAACCTGAGCAAGCTCAAGAGCAGTCTTAAACTCCACAAACGCCTTCTCTGGGTCTTGATTTCTCAAAAAGTTCTTTCCAGACTTCAATCGCGAGATCAACTCCTCCTTCCTTGGATCAACAATAACTTCGCTCTCGAGTATTCTTCCACCAACAGGAGAATAACTTAAGGTGGGAGCATAAGACTCAATTTTTGCTTGCCTTCTTAGTGCTGCATTAATCTGGCGAAGTTGTTCGTTCAATCGCTTCAACTCTCCCCTTCTTTGCCGAGCAAGTAACCCTATTAAAAGTTTTATAAATTAAATATGTTTTATGTTCCCAATTCAGCTAGAAATGTAAAATTTTCACAAGATATATAGCAAAGGATAATTACTATGGAACAAGTAGAAATTTAATAGTGAAACCCAGCAAATTACTTCTCATCTTTCCACCCTTTAAAACAAATAAATTTGGCCATAAGTGAAAGGCCAACAGTTTTTGTTTGGAATTGAATGGGAAATTTTAGAGTGGATTATTTTGCTTATCGTTCCCCTTTCCACGCCTACCCCATCAAAACTAAAAAGTGGGGAAAAAAACAATGATGCTGTGCACAAGGATCAAAAGCTGAGTCGCTAAGTTTCTCTTCTAGATTACTGAGAGATAAATATCTATACAAGTGATCAAGTGATAACTATCCTACATATCATCAAGGACCCTTACCTCCAACAGTAGCCCCTACAAGGGCGACAGAAAGAAGTATTGGCATGTTGAAAGCAGAATTTTCAGCCTCGCAAGTTTCAGCCATAGCTTTCAATGGTGCGGAAAATGTAAATACATTAGCTAAAAGAAACGCCAAAACTGGAGATCTCATCTCAATATTTCCCTGCCACATATAAATTTATTAAACATCATATTCAATTGGCCAAAAACATAGTAATAACAAGTAGTGGAAAGAAATTCAACCCTAACTAAAGTACTCTTACACGTTTCCAGTACTTCTGCAACTAAAAGTTTTCACACTCAGCAGAGTCCCAGATCATACTTTTATTTGGGAAATCACACCAACAATAATTGTTAAATAAGTGCAGTACTCCTTTTGATATCATCTAAACACAACATTCATTTGAAAGTTCTGGTTGACTGAAAGTTCTAACAAAAACACAATCTAATGTACCAAACTCAAAACTGATCAGCAGGGAAAACTCACCATCATACCTGACATTTTAGAACCGGCAACAAATTCTGCATCCCAAGTGGTTTGACAATGCTGTCTTCACAAAACGTAACAAAATTGTTCACATGAAGTGAAATATGAGGTATTTTCCCTGCCATAAATAAAGACACACAAGTAACTCCTAAGTCAGCTAGTTCTGACTCTTAAAGTTGAAATGTTACGAACAGTTGGGTTGAATCTCAATTTCCCCTCTAATGAAAGAATACCAAATTAGTGTATGCTCCGTGCCCAGAACCAAAAAACACCAGCTTATTTTACTTGAACTTGTAACTATAAAAGTTCATTTGCCTGCTTCGACCACATAAACACGCCAGGATAGGAAATCCTTTTTCTTCCTTAATTTGTCAATTAAGTCCCCAGTCCTAACCATATCAGAACTCATCTAATAGGAGAATGCTTGAAATCCTAAGTATTAATCGAGAAATGGTTGGAACATGTTCAGTTATTCAAAACATCAAAACCTCAAGCTAAAAGCTTCTAAACAGGCATCTCCCATTCGAAATGAACTTAAAAGAATAGATGAAAAACAAAAGAACGTTATAAGCACCATGATACTAACCGGAAACATGGACTTTCCTCAATAATTGATCAGAGGGAGGAGATCGCGGGGAATTCGGGCGGGAAAGGAAGCAAGAGCAACGCATTGCCATCGCCATTGGTCTGGATAAACGTAGCTATTCCAGTGTGCGAGTGCGTGCGATCCTCTCAATAAATTGTTTTAAAATGATTAGAAAAGACCCTCCTTCTTCAAGAAAATTCACATTTTTGCCACTGAAGCAATTTTAACAAGCATTGAAACGGCGGTCAGCGTCGGTTATCGAATATATTTAGGGAAAATTAAAAAATAAAAAACAAATTTCACTACTAAATTTGTCAAAGTGATTCGATTTTCCCTATAAAATTTTAATTTTCACTTATTCACATACTTATTTTTAAATTAAGTTTGGACAAATTTTAATTTTAATAAGGCACAAATTATTTATATTTAACAAAAAAATATTTATGCCGACAATATTGTTGATGGTTTAGGTTGGATGTCATGGGCTCATTTTCTATGGTCGTATATCTATTCCAAGTGTTACAAATAATATATTAATTTAGTTTCCATATGATAGATAGCACAAAAAGTGGTCAAAGGCGATAGATGATCCAAGGGTAGATTTTTTGTTTCGTTGAGAAGTTGCCAAATAATGTAATAACATTACTGAATTTAGAGAGATGCATCGTTGCCGAGACCTGTCTTCTTGTGAAACAGTAGAGTAGCTGTGCTTGGTTACATAATAAAAGGCAAACACGTCAAAGCATTGCTTGCAGCTTATCATACTGTGTCCTAACATGGTTTCTAGTAATATCCCTAATAGATGGGCAACCTGAGAGTGCCATGGTGGTCTCCAACTCATTCTTCAGCATTTCCAGCACTGTTCTTGCTCCTTCTCCCTTTGCAGATGGCCCAAATAAAACTGCTCTCCCCGTCTGAATCACCATCAAATTATACCATCGCACACAAAAATAATAATAATAGTACCATTTTAAATGTTTTATATGGGGGGAGTATAGAACTTACAAGGATTGCCTGTGCCCCAAGGGCTAATCCCTTAAATACATCTGTTCCTCGCCGCACACCTCCATCTAGGACCACTGGAACTTCTTTCACAGCCTGGACAACTTGCATCAAACTTCATGCTTATCAATTAGGACACAAACCCAAAAGGCTGCGCAAATTGAAGCCGTGAATATGCATTTGGGTTCACTCATATTTGTCCTAAATTTGTATCAACTTGGTTTTGGTTTTGACCCTGCACAACCGTAACAGTTCAGGCTACCTCTAGTATATATTGTCCTCCTTGAACTTTTTCTTACGGGATTTTCCTCAAAGCTTTAAAATGTGTCTGTTAGGGAAAGGTTTCCACACCCTTATAAAGGTGTTTCGTTCTCCTCCCAACTAATGTGAGATTGTGTCCCCAACGAATGTAGAATTCTCACGAGAACATGGAGTGAATTGGGAGGGACCATTTACTAAAACTAAAGACTCGTCTATTTCAAAACAAAGATTTGATTTAAAAGCTTAAAAATGAAGGACAATATTTGCAGAGACACATGTCGAAGTAATGTGAAGCTAACTTATGCAGAAATTGAAGTAATTTTATCTCCTTGCATTCACATCTTTGAGCAATATAGTAGCACAAAATGAAGCGAAACTGACCTCTTCGAGAACGAGAATAGTGGGCGGAGTAAAGTCTAGTTGGCGGCCTCCATGATTGGAGACAATAATTCCATCAACACCAGCTTCCACAGCTTTAGTTGCTGCCAATCATCAAGAAAGCTAATGAAAGAAATTGCCTATCCATGAACTCAGACAAAACTCATAAACCAAGCAAGGAAATATATTGAAAGGAAAATTGTGCTGTCTGAGATGGATAAGCATTTCTACAAGTCATCACATCTTTTACTTCATTCATCGTATCACACCGGGCGATGTGCCAGCGAGGAGGCTATTCTCCGAATGAAGTAGACACGAGGTGGTGTGCCAGTAAGGACGCTGGGTCCCGAAGGGGGGTGATTTGGTGGGGTCCCACATCGATTGGAGAAAGGAACGAGTGTCAGCGATGGCGCTGGGCCCTAAAGGGGGTGGATTGTAATATCCCACATTGGATGGGGAGGAGAACGAAACACCCATTATAAGGGTGTAGAAACCTTTTCCTAGCAAACGCGTATTAAAGCCTTGAGAGAAAGCCCAAAGAAGACAATATCTATTAGCGGTAGGCTTGGGCCATTACATATCTGATACGTACTTGACAATTGCTACTTGTGTTTATCGCTTGGGCGTAGTATTTATTAGTTTTCTCCTAACACTTAAAAACATAACTTAACTTACCATCTTCACGAGTGAGAATCCCCCTTAACAGAATTGGCAGACTAGTGATTGATCTTAACCACTTTATACCCTGTAAACAGAAAAATATTAAAACTGAACTGGAAGGACATGAATGTTAGAAGAATAAACCTTTCAAGTAGCAGAAAATCTCATCTAATCAAGATGATGATTCGAAAGATTTCTCAAACACTGTATATTCATTACATTACCGTAGTTGAAAGAAGTCCATACAACATAGGAGTAGTTAAATTACTGATTTATATGAAGTATATGCTCCAAAGCTTATTAAGCACCAAAGTAAAGCACACATTCAAGTGTGTGATAGGAATCTGAGCAGCTTTCTGTACTTACTTTCCAGGATAAAGATGCGTCCACAGTTGCTTTCGCAAAAGTTCATAATTGTACACCGGGTTCGCAAAAGTTGCATGAAAATAGTGATGAGGATGGTTGGGAAGGAGTCCCACATTGGCTAATTTAGGGAATCACCATGGATTTATAAGCAAGGAATACATCTCCATTAGTACGAGGCCTTTTGGAGAAGCCCAAAGCAAAGCCATGAGAGATTGTGTTTAAAGTGGACAATACAATACTATTTTGGAGAATCGTGATTCCTAACAAATATATCTAGATTTAATCGTGAGATGTAATTCCAATATTCTAAACAAGAAAATTGAACCATTACTCACAGAGTTAATTTCAACAGACATGAGGCCTTCAAGATTCTTCTTTGGATATGCAATCATCCTACAAATTCATCCAATTGATTTTCCAGATGAGACAAAGACAAAGGCGTAGCTTACAATTGAAGCACTCAATACCCAGCAAAAGGAATACATACAATGCATGAGATGTGAAGCATAGATAATTGTTCTTCATGTCAGCCTCCCTTCGACCAAGCCAAGGAGTATCAAGAGTCACCACAATGGCCTTGTATCCACATGTCTCAGCTCTCTGTACTATCAAAGCTGTGATATCACGCCTTTTGAAAACCTGATTACAAAATGGAGGATAAATTCAAATTTGCCAACAAGGAAAGATAGTTAAACGTGAAAAAGAAGAGTGGTTTACATATAATTGAAAGAAGCGGACAGCGTCCCAGCTAGCTGCCACTTCCTCTATTGAACGGGTTGAAGAATAGGACAGCACCTACGGAAGCAACTCAATTCAATTACCAAATTGCACAGGTTAAATAACTTATAGCTTGTGCAGCAGCTGCTGCCCTAGCCGTGGCAAGTTCTCCTGAAAAAACATAGATATCATCAGGTATAAGTAGAATGAAAATCAGTTCTCTCAACTAAGCGATGTTCTCAACAACCTTCATGGAATGCCAACATATGCGCAGAAGTGGGAGCAACCAGGATAGGTGCAGAGATGCGATGGCCTAATACAGTTGTTGACATATCAATTTGGCTCACATCCAAAAGAACTCGAGGTCGAATCCTAAAAACCATAGAAACCCCGAATAGTAAGTATATAGCATTACTCTATCAAAAGAGTGATTAGGCAGGTTTAAAATTACGTGATGCTATGAAAGGCCCGTATGTTCTCTCTTAGGGTGTGCTCGTCCTCAGCTCCCCCTGCATAGAAATCGTAATACATTTTGGGAAGAGCTGATCTAGCCAATTCCTTGAAGTCATTCACATTCACTGGTTTAGAAGACATTTTACCCTGACAAAATAGAGATCAGAAGGTTCCTAATTAAGTGATTATATTCAAATTTGACAGAGAAACAGTAACAGATGTCGCCCACGGATCGATTAAACATAGAGGTGTTGAAAGACGCGGGAATGAGTTAAAAGAATTTTCTGTACTTTGTTAAATTTATGATAAGAGATTTTGGTATGAACAGGACGTTGAAAGTAAGGAACAAAAGTGACCAGAAAAACAGTAACAGATGTCCCCCACGGATGGATTAAACATGAAGGTGTTGAAAGACGCGGGAATGAATTAAAAGAACTTTCTGTACTTGGTTAAATTTATGATGAGAGATTTTGGGATGAACAGAAGGTTGAAAGTAAGGAACAAGAGTTGGTGACATATTTATGGAGAAATTAAAAACAGGATCTATACCTTGAGGTTTGTTAACCCTAAACTCGAAACTGCAGCCTTCACCGGAGAAAAGGTGGAGAAGTTGAAGTAGAAGCCGAAAATAAAAGTGTTGATAAGGATTACGTGGCTGCTGGAAGTGGAAGTGTAGAACAAATATATATATGTATAGATACCAACCTAAAACCGATGGAGATTGCAAATTTGTTCATACATTCCAACTACTCTGCTTTATCGTAATTAACGCCAATCAGTGCTGTGTCGTCTATTCTAACGTTGACAACTCCGGCCCTTTGCAGGGTTATTTGAGGAGATAATTGAATTTCAATTTTCAATTTGATTTCTTTTTTGAGCATTCAATTCAATTGGAGATAGATTTGACCTTAATTCATATATCAAAAGATCATATGATTGTAACAATTTTTTAATTATGGTTAATTCAAATCTCAAATGGAACACACACTCCTGAAAATACATTTAACATCCACCAAGTGGGCCATACGTATAACACACCCAGCCCAAACATTACGACCCATTATTATTTATCAATCAATTCTGTTGCTTTAATTTCCACAGATGTGCCAAGATTGAAGATAGGATTAGAGCTCTCTCTCTCTCTCTCTCTCTCTCTCGATATATATATATATATAATGAAAATATCCAAATACAAATGAGAAAAGGCAAGCTTAGTATTTACAGAAAAAAAAAAGAGAAAAAAAAACCCTTTTCGGGTACATCCTCTTTGCATGTTCTAATATTACTTACTACATATGTAAGGGAATTTCTTGCAAGCGGAAAATATATCCAAATCCAAGGCAATTTCCTTGTAAAAAATGAAAAAGAGAACACGTTATTCTCTTCTTCTTCCAATGCTCTTCTCTATCCATCAACGATCTAAAGCAGTTATAACGATCCTATATAATTATAAAACACAATTATCTCACCGTAAAATTATCACTAAATATCATAATATTACATCTACATAATATCTATACTACTTCAATGGATGGGAGGATAACCAAATATTGTATAATTCTTAGCAATTAATTTTGTATAATTCTCTTAATTAACCCATTTATTTCGCTTCAAATTAAATTTTGAACCCTAAACTTGTATGCTCCAATAGAAATAGTATTTTGATTTTTTTTATTTGAAAGTTGAAGTGTATTATTACTTTTAAAAGTCAAAAGGGTTTTTGAGAGCAAAATTTAGGGAATAAATAATAATTTGTCAAACAAAATAATTACTAAGTTTATTTATGAAAAGTGGTGGAAAAAAACTAACCAATCATAAACAGAAGGGGTGCTGGTTGGGTCAGATCCTTCCAAAGGGCGACGGCGAGGATAATCAATGGTTCTTCTCCTGGCCAGTCTATTCATATCGTCCCCTCGCGGCGTCTCCGGCGCTGCATGATTCAACACCAATAACGACCCGATCAAAATCAAGAGACGGGATTTAAACAGAAGAAATGAAGTACTTACGAGTGGGCGGTGGAGTGGTGGTGGTGGATGAGTTCTGAGAGAGAGTAGGGCTAGGGATCTCGATACGACGAGGAATGTTGGAGGCGCGGTCGTTGGTTAGCATAGGCGGAGATCGGGAGGCGGAGAAGGAGTTGTACTTGCGGAGGCGACTGAGGCCGGAATCCGGCGCGGGACCAGCGAGGGTTTCGTCCCAAAGCTTGTGGAGGAAACTCATATTGAATTAATTATGAATTATATGTCCCTCTGTGAGAAGTGGAAGAAGGAGCTCAGAGGCCATTGGTTTATAATGAAGATGAAGAAGATGGGAGTAACAAAAGTCTTCCGGTTAAATGATTGATTGGAATGAGTGGTTAGTGGCGTTCCTTCCCTTTGGCTTCTATATGGCTTTGCAGCTTGGTTTCTTGAGCCTATCAATTGAGTCGAGGAAGAAGGCTCACCCCACCCCACCCCACCCCAGCCGACAACACAGATACAAATCCGACCATTCATTTTTATTTTATTTTACACGTCATTACATAACATTACACACTTGACACCATCCAATTTATTAAAAAAATATTTGCAAAATTATTTAAGAGCTCGGTCCCGCACACGTCAGCATCATGGTAGGAATATAATTTTAACGTTGAATATATATATATATATATATATATATATATATATATATATATTTTATATATATATATAAAGACCTGTTCAAACATCATATCAATTATCAAGTTTTTTTTATATCAGAAAATATTTAAGTTTAATAAATATATGAGATATGTGTGACATATAAGTTCAACCTCTAACTACTTGCAAACAAATCAAATTTATCCTTTAATCACATTAAACCATTTCTATGGTCACACATTACTTCAAACTCAAATAGTGAAATCACAAGCGGTACATGAGGACCAAACTTCCTTTATTCAAATTGATTTATGATTAATGTCTTGATTTATGTTAAAATTTACTATTGATCTTATAACTACGTATTTATCTTATAACTACATATGTTATGTTTGTACTTATATATTTATATATAAGTCAAATTTAAAGGTATTTTTGAAATATTATTGAAAATTTAAGAGTATTTTTAAACAAATTATTAAATGTGTGTTAATGGTATTTTTGAAAATTCAGTCAAAATTTAAGGTCTCATTCAGAGTTTTGAAGGTATTTTTTAATTTATATATATATATATATAAATTAACGTGTAAATTTGTAAATAAAGAATCTGTTTTTAAAAAATAAAACTCGGCCCCGATTTATAACTAACCCAGCCCAATTTATTCTGGATGCCAATTTGGAAAATACTTTGCAACTCTTTGTTCCGGCCGAAAGAAAGAAACCTAGAGAAGCCCTAGCCCCTCCTGTTCTGTTCACAGGCCCCTTCTTTGTTGGTTCAACCTCCTTAAATTACTGCTATTCTGCAAACCCTAATACAACTCTCGATTCACAGAGATCCCGCCATGGCCACTGGAACAGCACCGCGTCAGCTCTCGCAGAAGGAGGCCGACATCCAGATGATGTTGGCCGCCGAGGTTCATCTAGGCACGAAGAACTGTAACTTCCAAATGGAGCGTTACGTTTTCAAGCGTCGAAACGATGGTATGTTGTGAATCACTTTACTTTTAGTTTTTCCAAGTTTGTTGAACTCCCCAAACCGCTTCCTAGATCCTCTTTGTTTTCAATATTGACTGTGATTTGTCTTGCACTGTAACATTGAGCACTAATGTCCCTGCCCAATGACCCTAAGTTTTGGAATGAAATTCTAAGGACTAGAGCGATCATAATTTCATGAGTCCGTATATATATCCGTGATCTCTTTGTTAAATTTGTGATAGTGATTACAATTCAGAGACGGTGTCTGACTATTGTTTGGTTTACCTCTTTAGTTATGACTGTATTTGCCAAGGACACATTGTTGAATAGTCCTATGGATTCTACATGTTTGGTGTGCGACAGCACGTGTGATGTCATTTTTAATTTGATCCCACAATGTTGGTTCATACGGTCAAAGATTTGAAGATTAATCCAATCTCTATTGTTTGAAGAATCAATTTTGTATTCGAGTCTGTTACTTTGAGGAATGTTAAGTTATTAAAGGCTTAAAAAGAGGTTTGATCTCTATATTTTCCATATGACGAACCTTTTTTTTTCTAATTCTCCTTTTTAGGAATCTACATTATTAACCTTGGTAAGACATGGGAGAAACTTCAGATGGCTGCCAGAGTTATTGTGGGTATTGAGAATCCACAGGACATCATTGTTCAGTCTGCAAGGCCTTATGGTCAGAGGGCCGTCTTGAAGTTTGCTCAACACACTGGGGCTCATGCAATAGCCGGGAGGCATACCCCTGGAACCTTCACTAACCAGCTTCAGACCTCTTTCAATGAACCACGTCTTCTGATACTTACTGATCCTAGAACTGATCATCAGGTGATTGAGCCTTTTTAAAGACCGATAAAAGTTTTCTGTTATTAGTTTTAAGTCAAAAGGATCGTCTTCTTTTTACCAATGCTAGATTCACTTTTGTTCCCTTCATTTTATTTATACCTGACTTGTTGCTGCTATTTGTGTTGTCTGGTTGGTTTCTCGTTTCCAGCCCATTAAGGAAGGTGCGCTTGGAAACATTCCTACAATTGCCTTTTGCGATACTGATTCACCAATGCGGTATGTTGATATTGGGATTCCAGCAAATAACAAGGGGAAACATAGCATTGGATGTCTTTTCTGGCTTTTGGCAAGGATGGTTCTGCAGATGCGTGGAACAATTCGTGCAGGGCATAAATGGGACGTGATGGTAAGATCAACATTATATTTTATATCGTAGCATTGTAAACCGTGTTCTGAACTGGAAGTTTGGGTTAACACTTTAGTGTTGGAAGTTTAATTGAAGGTTTGGATTGAATCAATGGATGTGTTTCTTCTGCAGGTGGATTTGTTTTTCTACCGAGAGCCTGAGGAGGCCAAGGAGAAAGAGGAAGAGGCTGTTGCGCCTCCAGATTATGGCATTGCCGATTATGGGGCTGCTCCACTTGTTGCCTCAGATCAATGGGCAGGACAAATTTCTGATGCTCAGTGGGGTGACCCTGATGTGGTTCCACCACCTGTAGCTGCTGCAGTTGTGCCACCTGTTCCGAGTGTTGAGTGGGCCCAAGAGCCAGGTTGAGCCCGAGTTTCCTTTTATGATTTAGTTGAATACCCGTGCTCATTGCCGTGTGTTTAGCTTTTAAAAGAAATCACGCTGGTTTATGTTTATAATTACCACCTGCCAGTTCCAGTTACCTTGTAGTCTGTCATTCGATAACTTGGTTGGTTGTCTGTTTGAGTCGTAGCAAAAAACAACGTTGTTTTTCCATGAACATACTTATTTTTTGACGCCTTCTTTTCTGGGTTTTTTTTTTCCTTGTGCAGTTGCTTTAGCATCAGACGGATGGGATGTTGCAGTACCGCCACCAGCACCTTCAGCCGAAGGTGCTGCGCCTCCGGCTGCCAGTTGGTAGGGTACACTAAGGGAACTATCGAGAATTCATTAATCGTTTTATGAGTTTGCTTGTTTATGTAGGGGTACCACCTTTTTTGGTTGCAAAATTGGCTTGCCTCTTTTCTGATAGTCCAGTTTTAGATTTTGATATTGAAATTTTGACATCAACTTTGGTATCTTGGTACAATTTTTTTGGGATATATGGAATTTACTCGTCTCAAGTTTAGTGGACATCCATATGAATAATGACTCTAAATAATGGGTGGTGGTAGATCCTCCATTGAACACAGTCATAGTGATACTCCTGTCCAATTGATAATATGTCAATTTAATTGACTACTCTTTGTTTCCTGTTGAAATTTTGTTTGATAAACTATGTAAAATTATAATATTTTGAGTTGGGAACTGAGAGTCGAGAAGTTCTAAGGGGTCTAGAGTGTAGAAGAAATAAATATGAAAGCACATTTATTTAAACCCAATTCTCAATTCTAAATGTATATTTGTTTCAGATCTTACATTGTTTCAAGTTTAAAATAGCCATTAAAAAGAGTCGAGGATTAAATGGATATGATTTATGATCACAACTCATGGCCAATGGTGTTCTCAAATGGTTTGAAAAAGATACTTGAGAGAGGAATGGCGACTGGATGAGCCACGCCACAGTTCATGAGCAAGCTGTTTGTGGAGGTTTTCAGTGAGATGGTAAGAATCCCAAAAGACATGCTCATTCGGATTCCTACACAATTCAAACTCCTTCACTCCTCTTCTTCCTCCGCAGCTGAAAACTCCTCTAAATCTCCCTGTTCCACAGCATGCCTCCTTCCCTTCCTTCAACCCTACATTATTATATTACACATACACACTTCAAAATCTCTGTATCAAAGTTTAAAATCTGTCAAGACAGGGAGTGAAAGTTGTGCTACCATATTTGAATGGATTTTCCATTCTGTGTGTGAGGCTGCTACTGAAGTCGTAGAGTGAATATTTGAACCCCTTCAGCTGCTTCTCCAAGTCTTGAAGAAGCTTCACCAATCTCTGGTTGTGAACACTTTTATACGCCGACAGCTCTTCCAAACACCCGCCATCTTCATCTCTCATCCCTGGACTGCACCCAATAGGCGGCAAGTTCAGGAACCCGAATTTCCTGCCCCCGCTATCATATACTTCCTGTCAAAACCAACAAAACAAACATCCACATTACAGTGTTTGAATGCAAATTGAAGACTGCAAAAAAGCTTAGCTTACTTTGATAGAAGTACTCAAGTTCCCAATCACCAACTCAATATATTGGGATTTGGAGTGGGATTTGAGAAAAGTAGAATTGGTTAAGAAGAGGCTCATGTAATCATTGGTTCCGATGCTGAACAAATACACAGCCTTTGACACCATCAGCCCACCTTCAGCTTTCCCCAACTTTCGTTTCAGCCATGTCACTACCACCTCCCTAAAGTACTTAATCTGTGTTTTCAGCTCGATCACCTGAATACGTTCACAACCGAGTTGCTTAATCATGAACCAGGTTTGAAAGTTTTTAGATCAAAGTGACGATTTTTTTGTGTATAGTGCAGAAAGAAGAGCTGATAATGATTTGGTTTGCTATTTAATATGGAAAAAGGTGCGTGAGGAGTGGGGAGGATACGTTATTCTTACCGACCCATGAAAAGTCTCGGATAAAGCACCTGCTCCAGCCGAAGCAAAGTTCGCTCCATTATGATAATGATGAAAACCCGGTTGAAGAAAAGGTGGGATCAAAGGCAGCTTGGCGAATTCAGCTAAAAGATAGAGCAACAAAAGTCATGAAAAGTTGAGCCTTGCCCAAATGTATAGTTTATCAGAAAAAGAGAGAATATTGGGTTAGCAGCACTGCAGAAGACAAGAAAACAGAGATGAAGAGGACATAAACCAAATATATGGGAAGTGTTACCTATAAAGTCAGACACCAAACGACCGTCGGAAAATCTTCCAGTGGGGAATCGGAAGTGGGTTTGGCCATAGGGCCAGAAGTTAGCTTGGTCAAGAGTTGTGGTGTTGATGTAATTATTGTTGCCAGCGTCCAAGAAAGAGTCCCCAAAGATGAAGAAAGCAGCATGCTTTTCAGGCACAACATTGAATTCAACTTCAGCGAAGCAATATATGGAAATGAAGTTGAAGAAGAAGAAGAAGAAGAAGAAGATCAGAAGCAACTCAATTAGTTGACCACGCCAAGTGCTTTGAGTCGCCATTAATGACCAACACAATTAGTTGGGGAGTTCTGATGTGATGTTTTTATCAGAAACTAAGGGATGAAAACTGGTCCAAGAAAATGCCAAATTGCTGCGGCTGTGTTTGAAAAAAAAAACAAATGATTGGCTGTTGGAAGGTAAAGCCTCGACATATTTGGTGGTATCCGGTTGAATTATTCGCATCCGTGGAAAAGTCTTAAGATATATATCAAATCTAGTAGAGAACTTAAGTCTTCCCAAAACCATATCAAAGTCGTTTCAAAGATGGGGAACAAAAGCCAATCTAATATTTGTTGGAAAATGGAAACTCAAAGAAAGTGGCTCTCTCTTCCATTTGCTCTATGCATTTCTTTCAAGAGACAACATGAATAAAAAAGAAAGAAAAAATGATACAAGTATTTTGTGTTGCTTGTTGTATTTGAGTGAGTGTTATGAATGGTGGGTAGGGAAGCAACCACAAGAAGTGGTGTTGTGGGGTAATGAATAAGGGCGTCGCCAGTTTAGCTTCTTGGCTTCTTCTGTGGCTTTCTCAATCTGATGGGTGTGCTGTTGCCTGGCTGCTTCTCTCCATTCCTCTGCTTTTCTGTGTACCATCGACAGTCTCTTCATCAGCTTCCCCTCTAGATTTGATCTCATCCTTTCTATTTTCACCTGCATCGCCAATTCATCTTTTGAATCCCTTGGGGGTTTTAAGATCATTAAATGTAGAGCGATTGTAGGCAGTGTAGTATGGACTCAAATTTTTGGTCAGAAACTAAGAGAAGCATGTTCTTGGGCATGGCAGAGCTCAATTCAAATAAACAAATTCCTTTTTTTCTGTTCCTTTTTCCAAATGGGGATTTTGGTGTCATAAAATAAATTTGGAAGATGAGTCGTAGCTTTCAAGCATATGCAGGATACGAGGGTTACTGAAATCAGGTGAAGCACAGACACAGAGGTGGACCAGTCATGGCGGATGGCTCGAGAAAGAAAAACGACGAAACCCAAAACATGGAAACAACACACAACTTCAATATAAACAAACAATAATAATAAAAAATGACTTTTCTGATAATGGGGTACCTCAAGTTTCTTCGATTGAGCTTCTGCTTTTGCATTTTGCAGGTTCACCCAAGCCTGTATCCTGGCTTCTTCTCTCTGATATCTGAAACTTCATAAGAATAAACTGAGTCTAATTAAAATCAACGGTGAAATGTGAAAAGATAAAAGAAGATAAATTTGTTTTTACCTATTACAGCACTGGGTTTTCTCCTCTTCTTCCCAAGCTGCAGCTCTGGAATCTGATATACTTCTCCGACATTCATTGCCCGTTTCGAAGTGTCTCAAGCTTTTTGAAATTTCTTCCTCCTCCTCTTCCCTCGAGCTCCAATTCGATGCAACAGAATCGTATTGAGATGGAAGCTGTAGCTTAGCCAAATGGCATTCCTGCAACTGGGTAATGTCGATGGTGGCGCTATTATTGTCGGCGTCGTCATCGGCGCCGACCAGACCGAGCGGTCCGGATCTGTTCGCCGGCGTGTTATGGCGAGCTGGGGATGAGCTTTTGAATGGAGTTGGGCACCTTGAAGTGGTGGAACTGCCTAAAGGGGTCATCTCTGTTCCAATGTCTCTGTGCTGAACCTCAACAGTGGCGCCCGTAAGTTCCATCTTGCTAATGGCGGAATTGCTGAACACAAAGCCTTCCTTCGTCGGCAAATTTGGCTCTACATTGTCCACAAACTTATCTGTAAACAATCGAATTACGCGTTAGAAGAAACCATCAAGACCCACATGCAATTCCATCTTCCAAAACTCCAAAGGACAAAGTTTTAACAGAGAAGCGTGAAATTTTGGGGTGGTAAAGCAAGTTTTTACGCAAGCTACAGGAAAACGTTGAAAAAAGTACAGCAACAGTTGAGAAAGAAAAAGGGTATCTGAGTAAAGCCGAAAATCTAAAGTGGAAGAGGAAAGAGAGTACCTTTTAGGTGTAAATCAGAAACGCCATTGAAAGGTCTCAAGGAGTTGCTGTTATTTTTGCACAAAGTTGCAGATCCAAGAAAGCTCGAGACTGCTTTAGAAACCTTTTCCTCCGTTACTCTAAACTTCTCAGCGAAAACCTCTGTTTGAGGCTTGAAGTTTTCAGCTTGCTTTGATATCTTTGTTGGCTCTGATGGCTTCAACGAGTGGGCAGGGGAGTCATTGCAAGGGCTACAAACAAGCCATTTCTCTGCTTCGTCCCACTTTGAAGGGACATTCTTTCTTGAAAGGTTTCCAACGCTGAAGCCAAAAACAGGCCTTCCAGGAGTTGAGGGAGACTCTGCGACTCGTCTTTGAGTAGTCACTGAGTTGACTCCATCTCTCCTCCTCTGAGTCGAAACAGAGGAGGTGACCGTGTTCACCATCGGTAATGACTTGACAAACTCTGAAGTTTCCTTGAGGTTGAGCTTGCAAAGTGGATCATGGAAGGTGTCTGCAAAAGGGTCATCCTTGGTTTTACCATAGAAGCTTCTCCTGCCCACCAATGGCGGGTCCTGAATCAGACAAAAAACATCAAGAGTTTGAGAAGATAACCAAAAGAAACAGAACAAAATGCATAAGACTTGATCACCATTTACCCCATTTGATTCGAATATTGGAGGAGACTGAAAGTATTTGGGAGTGGGAAGATCCATTCGTGAAGTGAACAACAGTCAGCAGCTTCGACGATGAAGGAAGTCTCTGTCTGGTTGTTAAAGAAAGGGCTCTCTCCTTTTCTTCTCAATCTCAATGTTCATCATTTAGATATAAAGCAGTAGTGTGGCATAAGAAAGTGACTGTTTTTGCAGTCAAACAGAGTCCGCACTGTCCCAACCCAAAAGCATTGACTACTTGGAATAATGGATAAAAAAGAAATATGCAGCTACTCACATGGGGTAGCCTGCAAAAGCCAAGCTTAGCCCACCCATGTTTCTCTCTCCCTCTCTCTATCTACTACTATATATCTAAATATCTATACCTATACATTCAAAATTTTGAAACTTAGAGAAAAGGTAAGGTTGTTATGAGTTATAGATGGGATTTGCTTAAAGTTTAGAAAGGGAGGGTTTGTAGGAAAAAGCTGGCTTTGTCCTGTTTTTGTTTACACAATAGTCTATGAGCAAAGCCCTTTGTTTTATAATTTGGCGTCTGTTCCCGAAGATGCACCTCCATCCGACAAGATTTGTGGTCACAAAAATTATTCTGACATTTGTAACTTAACACAAACAATTTCATTTTCTTTTGTTTTGTTTTGTTTTCTTGGTTTCAAATTCTTGAGGAGGATCATTGCCCTCTCAACTCATTAACTACCTAACAAAAGGAAGGCTAAGCATGCATTATTACACATAGGGGTCAGCATGGGTGGTTTGAATTGGAATCAAATAAGACAGCCTCTGACGACATTCTTTCTCAAAACCTTCCCTTACTTAAATATGATCAACAAATGAGGTAGTAGATGCTATTTTTCAAAAAAATGTTTCACTTTTTAACTCTACCTTTTTCACTTCTCTATTGATAAGATCATACCTTACAGGACAGTAGAAACTAAGGAAAACGTGATGTCTGCCTCAGTTTGATAGTTTGGCTGTCTTGTCCCTTCACTGTGCCTCCTTAATTCGATCCCTCTTGACCCATGTGACTTCGGACGGTGCATGTAATGGACACATGGGTTTATCTAGGGTTTTAAAATGTTAATGAAGCCAATGACTATTTGTATTTATAAGGGGTAGTAAAGAGGAAGGAATTGGGCATAGAGGGGCGTACAGGAAGCATTGCAGATGCGACAAGGACATACGACAAATGGGTGACTGCCAAATGATAAAAGACAAAAGAAGGGGAAAAGGCAACAACAATGGATTGTTCAAAGCATGCAGTTGCCCAACTAAAAACACAAAGCCTCCTCACTCATCCAAGAAGCTTCAGTCAACACAACTGCCACACTCCCAATTACATCTTCCATAAACAACAACCTGCTTACTCTGTGTCTGTGTGTACAATCTTCATTTTGGTAGGCTTTCAAGGATCTTTCCGATGGTGTGATTCACCACAGACTGCGATGGAGAGATTATTTGCTAAAGATGTGATGACCAACACCATCGCCAGAAATTACTTTGTGAAGCACGTCTATATAGATTCTCGTTTGAATCCTCAAATATTGTAATAGCTTTTCTTTATTCAATTCAGTTATGTAACGCCTCGTCTCCAAATCTATTCGTTTATATAGCCATCGTATTCTAAGAATTATTTTCATTTCAATTCATTTATGTACTTATTCGAGAGTCACATGAGGAAGAAGGAGAACAAGCTCAACTAACTTGACGAAACTAGAAGAATCTGTCAGCAATCTAATCGACGATGATTAAAAAAAAAAGAAAAAAAAAAGAACAGTGTTTATAGGCACCCAATTAACGCAAATTTCTGGATTTTGATCTCTTATGCTCTGCTATTGTTTATAACTTTCTCAGAAGACAACCACAATATGGCCATTACCAGTTTTAATGAAAACCCGTGGGAAGTAAATCGGAAGGCGATGGCGACGTGTTTTCTTGATTGGGTTCGAATCGGCTGTGATATAAACGCTTCACTTTTCTTGGGTGTAATGTGTTTCGAAACGTTTGACTTCCGGTTTCGAATGGGAATTTTTTGATCAGACACCCACTTATTTAGCAGAAAGGAACTAATTATTTGGATTTAATTTTGGCGACCACTGTGAGAACTTTTGTTTGATTTTCGTGTTTATTGCGTGGAATGTGGACATGGAGAAAGGTAAGAGTATTTCTTATTTCTATTTTCTTTTGGAGAGATTTTTTTTAATGATGTGAATTTTAAGGGCCTAGGGTACGCTTTTCGGGCTTCAGTCTTCTATCGCTGCCCAACAATTTTCCCCTTTCGTATGAATTTAGGGGCTACGGACTGTGTCTTGTCGTCGATTTTTCTTGATCTCATCCCGCTGGATGTTCAAATATCCTTGATTATTCCCATTGGGTCGGTGGGTTCTTCCATTTCTGTCGTCGGAGGCGGTGAATTTCATTTTGCTTCTTCCGGTGGAGGTTGGTTCGTTTAATTTTGAGGTTTTCTCTTATGGGTTTCGCTTTGGAGCTTCGATTATGATTGTTTTTGTGGTTATCCTTGAAGTGATTTTGCTCACCCTGCAGCTGAATGTATTCTTTGCTCTTCCACTACATGTTGATCACAGTTGTAGATTCTTAACAGATAGGGTTTGAGTTCTTAATAAGTTCTGCATTCTATTTTTGCATAAATTTTGTGGTGAGGTGGGTGAGTTTTAGGGTTTAACTGTTGGTCCGGTAAAAATTAGAGGTTCTGGACGGCTTTGATTTTGATCTTAAAGCCGTTTCTGAGGGGCTTTGGAATGATGGCATTGTTTCATCCTCAGAATGAAAATTCAGGTTCTTTAATTCTATGTCATGTCCAATGGGTATTGTTCTCCGAGATTTTTAACTGATTCCAGGGTGTTGGGGCTCTGCTTTGGGGAATGTTTGTGTTCTAACGGTTCCTCGAGGAAGTGGAAAGGTCTCATTGCTTAAGGAACTTCGCTTAATGCAATTTTCTCCCGATTATTCCTGTAAATCATGCTTCATTCCATAGGAGCTGCGAGACAAACTTGTAGCTTACTTGCTGTTACCTGTGGAAGATTGCCTAAAGTAAAATGCGAGGAGGATGTTGCCGAGCATAATCTGAAATACCCCTTTCCAGAATTGGTCTCTTCCGGACGATTGGAGGTGCAAAACTGCAATAGTTGTCATTTATCTGCAAGTTTCCTACTCGATTAAAGATGGTTCTTGTCAAAATATTGAACTGCTTGAATTTGCAGGTCCAAGTTCTAACAAATCCAAGCAAGAATGAGTTCGGTAGAATTGTCGAATCATGTCAACCGAGCTTTGTCTACTTGCAAGGGGAGCAACTTGAGAATGACGAACTTGGGTCGTTGGTTTGGAATGGTGTTGATTTATCTCTTGAAGATTTATGTGGACTATTCGATACTGCATTACCAACCACCGTATGCTCTGTCTCCCTTCCATAATTGATCAACTAGTACTTTGCTTAACCATCTCATTTTTTTCTTCTGCCCATTCACTCCTTTGTGATGAGGTTGGAGGAATGGATTTGGTTAGAGTACATTCAGGTTTTGATAATTTAATTCATCTATGAACTCAGGTGTACTTAGAACTCCCAAATGGAGGCAAAATAGCGGAGACTCTTCATTCTAAGGTGATTTCTATGATGTCCTTAGACCACCACTTGGATTAAACTATGTTCTTGATATGAACAATGAGGGCAGCCCATGTGTATAACATTCGTGTGTGATGTCTTCTTTGTCGAAGGATGTTTATTGAATCAGATTCATCATTGTGCAGGGAATTCCTTATGTCATATATTGGAACAACACATTTTCATGTTATGCTGCTGCTCATTTCCGCAATGCATTACTTTCTGTGGTGGAGAGGTACTTTACATACTTGAAGGCTTTTCCCTACTTGCTATTAGACGGACTAGAATTGTGTTGTTTTAGGTGTCTATTTACCCTTCTTCATGGATTCAAAATACTTATCTTGACATTTAGTTTAGGATAAAAGCTGCTTTGTGATTTTCATATATATATATATATATATATATTGTGCTTCTTATACTAGCTCACATTACTGTGGAAGTTGTTGTGGGTAGTGTTTTTAAGAATGTAAAGCAAGTTAAAGAGCAATAGCCCTTTTAGGGCTTATGTGTAAGATGAAAAAAAGAAAACACCAGCCAACTAACTTGTAAGTGACACTGTTAGGCCCTCCCCACTTGTTGGGGGCACTTATGTTTTGCATGTATTGCCTTCCGTTTACTTTTTTGTTGAACTTTTGTACTTGTGTCTTTGGAGGGTGTTAAATATTTGATTTTTATGTTGTATTTCACTTGTGGGCTGCAGTTCATCTACTCATACATGGGATGCTTTTCAGCTTGCACATGCTGCTTTTAGGCTTCATTGTGTGGGGAGAAATTATGCTCTTCCTGGGAATGCTGACGATTTTAGGAGTGATCTAGAGCCTCAACTTATTGGAGAACCTCCAAAGATTAACATAGAACCGCCTGAGCTAGATGCTGGTGAAGATGAAGATGCTTCTTTAGAAGCCGTCCCTGTTATAAGTGTACATGATAATAATGTGACCATGAGACTTCTCATCTGTGGATTGCCTTGCACACCGGTAAGCAGTTTCCAGGCGTTCGTCTTGTATTCATGAGCCATTGGGTACACCTGCATATAGGTGTGCAGGAACGAGTACCCTTTCAATTATGAATTATTTTGCATGGTTTTCCTTATAGTTTTCATGCTTTCTAGGATGCGTGCTTATTGAGATCATTGGAGGATGGCCTTAATGCCCTTTTGAATATTGAAGTACGTGCCATTCAAATTTTGCAATTTTGCTTGTTTTATAGTTTGTAGGAGTTGACCAATGACATTCTTTATGTTTGACATTATTCGTTAACATTTTCTCAATGAATGGACGATCAAGATCTCTATGAACTGTTGCGACTTAAGTTGTTTTGGGGGCATTCCCATCTAACTGTCTAAGTTTTTGGTTTTTATGGGTGATACAGATACGTGGGAGTAAACTTCAGGGAAAGTTCAGGTTAGCTTCTTCTTGGTTAGACTTATGTTGAAATATATAGGAATATTTTTGGTTTAAACACTTGGACCGCTTCTCACATCGGTATGCCAATTTTATATTTTAACTCTCAATGCCATTATCTAGGATATGCCTTCTTGGTAGGAATTAAATCTTTTGTTCAGTGAATATCTGTTGTATATGCTATTGATGCTTTTAAAAATATGGTTCAGTGCTCCTCCGCCACCTCTTCAAGCAGGATCCTTTTCTCGCGGCGTTGTGACAATGCGATGTGATATAGTGACCTGTAGTTCGGCCCACATCTCAGTATTGGTGTCTGGTAGTGCTCATACTTGTTTTGATGATCAGGTCTGTTTCTAATTTGAACTATTTGACCCGTTGGTAATTGTTTCAAATAGGAGTCTAATGCCTAGATGCTACTAATTATTTCAGCTGCTGGAAAAACATATCAAACATGAGATTATTGAAAATAGCCAATTGGTTCATGTCATGCATGATTGTGAGGGCAACAAACATCACATGCACAAGCCTCGAAAATCTGCTTCAGTTGCTTGTGGGGCAACAGTTTTTGAGGTTTCGATGAAGGTTCCCGCTTGGGCATCACAGGTCCCCATCCCCCACTTAAATTAAGCAGAAGCTCTACTTTGATATATTTTCTATTAAAAAAAAAAAAAAAAAACTTGGTTGATTCATACGATCAATGAAATGTTGATGTCTGGATTTGTACTTGGTTGAATAATCCAATGTCGCTTTATCTATAATATATTAATATCAATTTGTTTACCATTGGATGCTCAGGTCTTGAGGCAACTAGCACCTGATATGTCACATCGGAGTTTAGTTGCACTTGGCATTGGGGGAGTTCAGGGTTTTCCTGTTGCTTCCTTTGAGAAAGAGGATGCCGAGCGGTTGCTCTTCTTTTGTTCAAGGGACGAGAATGATAAACATTCAGATCAGTTGCTTGTAAGTGTACTGCCACACTGGTTTAAACCACCTACTCCTAGTAGAAAGAGAGTGGAACCAAGTCAAGGAATGAGGAATACTCTCTCTCATGACAGTCTCGCCTATGCAAATATCCCTTCAGTTAGAAGAGTAGGTAGAGAGGAGCCTGCCCCAATGAATGGGTTTAAGGCACCCTTACTCCCGGCTAGGAAAAGATTAAAAGTAGCCACCATGAAGCCTATTCCACTTGTGCATAGGAATAAAATGAAACTTTTCTCTGGATGGACTGAAGGAGATGGTAATAGTGGAGGCCAGCCCAAGGCTAGTTTGCCCGCCGTTACCCCGTCCAAGCATGTAACTGTAGGATCAACTTCTGCAACACAAAGAAAATCATTTTCAAGCTCATCTCAGTCTAAGCAGCAAATTATTCCCTTAAATCCACTACCTTTAAAGAAACATGGCTGTGGAAGAAATCCAGTTCAAGATTGCTCTGAGGTAAGTTACTATGATCAGTGAGGTTTTAGCTTAAGAGGTTTGTGGATATCCAGTTATTGGCAGTAAATATTGGAACTATAAAATATCTCTGCATTAAAACGTGGGTGTCCATCATGTCAATGAGGAAATCCATGACTAAAAAGTGTTTTTGGTATTTGCCTTCTCTTAGGAGGAAAAGATCTCAACTTCATGCTATATGTTCATACACATTTTTTCAGAAGTTTTTGCCTGAACTGATATGGATTTCATTCTACTGTTAATAACATTTCTGTTCTGCTCTCATTGCAGGAGGAGTTCTTGAAGGATGTTATGGAGTTTTTACTACTTCGAGGACATTCACGACTTATTCCTCAAGGTGGAGTTGAGGAGTTCCCAGATGCCGTACTCAATGGGAAGCGTCTTGACCTCTATAACTTGTATAAGGAGGTATGGTCATTGAATTTCCAGAATAGTATATTGATTCCTCCTGTCTGGTGTTTTAACTATAGAGACCCGTTTTGAAAGTGTTGCTCTGGTCTGTAGGTGGTCACCCGAGGAGGTTTTCATGTCGGCAATGGTATCAATTGGAAGGGGCAGATCTTCTCTAAGATGCACAATTACACAATGACCAATAGAATGACTGTATGTACAGCAAACCTTTTCTCATGGATTTGTGACCCTTCTGATGCTAGATGAAATATTTTTCGATTTTACTAATTTCATATGTTGTAAGAAGTCGATCCTATATGTTCTCACAGGGTGTTGGAAATACATTGAAAAGACATTATGAGACTTACCTTCTAGAATATGAATTGGCTCATGATGATGTAGATGGAGAATGTTGCCTTTTGTGTCACAGGTTCGTCAATTTTTTTCTACTGATTCGTTCACTTACATGGTGAAACATGAAACTGATAATTGTAGCAACATCACTTTCTTACCATGGGATTTGCATCTGTTCAATAGTAGTGCAGCAGGGGATTGGGTGAACTGTGGTATTTGTGGTGAATGGGCCCATTTTGGGTGCGACCGGAGGCAGGGTCTTGGTGCATTTAAGGTATAATTTCCGACCACCTTGACATAAATTCTGGGAAATCTTGGGTTAGTGAGGCGTGGAACTGCATGAGTGTACAATATGGTTAATCTTTTCTCTGTGATGGTCTAATTGCAGGATTATGCCAAAACAGATGGGTTAGAGTATGTTTGTCCACATTGTAGCATTACAACTTACAAGAAGAAACCACATAGTGTAGCAAACGGGTCTCCGCAAGGAATAACAAATCCACGGATACCTTGAGTCATTTTTGGTCTTCGTCTCAGCACAGTCATTTTTTCCGCCTATTCTTATCCTGCATCAGAAATTATTCATTGTTTGGATTCGTAGATGAGTTTTATTTGAGGTGGTGTGCTGCTAAACCATTAACTGAAGAGTAAATTTATGAGACTCAGGATGAAGAGACTGTAGGTGAAGAGAACTAAAGCACAGAGGGAAAAGCAGAATTGGTGCATAGGTTCTTTTTTTTTTTTTTACTCTCTCTAGGTAGTAGTTTAGGAGGAAAGTTAGTTAGCAGCATGGCAGTTCATAACTTTAGCAGGGGCGCTGTAAAATACGTGTATTCTTGTAGCTAAGCCATGAGTGAGTGATGTATTTTACCATTTTTTTTATTTTTATTGTATAATATATATGATAGTCCAACAAAAGTAGATGAATAATGAATCACACTTCATATGCATTTCAAAATCTGTGCCGATGATGAAATGAAACGCTTCGCCTTCCCTTCATTTCCATTTAGAATTCTGAAAATTCTAGTTTTAGTTGTTCATGGTTACTCCAATGGAACCGACACATTCCCCAAGGCGTCTATTCTGTATGACACTGAACCAGTTAAGTTGGGAAGTCGAGGCATCATCAAGCCATGGCCCTTCCCTTCCTACTCCACCATTTATACTTCTCACCCCGGCCTTCCCAATCACCGATGAGAGTTGGAGCAATGGCTAATGCACAACCAGCAAAGCCCGAACTGTGCAAGGAAGGAGGAGACAGAGACGAGATGCTGATGAAGGAGCTGGCTGATACATGGAAATGGAAGAGATGTCCGCATTGCAAAATTTATGTTGAGAAGATTGGAGGCTGCGTCCATTTTACTTGCAGGTAAGGTTTGTAGCCTTATTTTTTTCAGAACTTTTTGTTGAGAATTTTGTGAAGCAGTTTTATGTGAAATTTGTAGGTGCGGATCAGCATTTTGCTACGGCTGTGGATCTAAGTGGGTTGATGGCCATAGTTGTTGTTTTAGTTAGAATTTGGTTTGGATATTAAGAATATGTGGCGTATAAACACACTATGAAATTAAGACTTCACTATTTGAATGGTAATGTTCAAAACAAACAAGCCTTTAGTGTTATTAAACCAACAGCATTCGTTCCAAAAAAAAAAAAAAAAAAAAAAA
>NW_019268530.1:69616-71866 GCF_002738365.1 Cucurbita moschata
AAAAAAAAAAAAAAAAAAAAAAAGGAATAATAATTTGAGATGCACAACTGAGCGAGCGTGTTAGGTTATTTATTTCTTAATTATAATTTAAGCAATTATTTAAAGGGGAAAACTTTTGGGTGGATTTTGCGAAGAAAGCCGCGAAGATAACTAATTTGAGGGGGTGCGGGTGTGGCTTGGCGAGGGAGTCAACAAACTCAGGGTGCGCCTCTATTCTCCCCCAATTCACATTCTTACATTTTGTTCTATTCTAAGTCTGCGTCTCGGTTTTGTTCTGTCCCCAAACGCAGCGCCATCGTCCTCTCTTAATTAATTGCGCGCCTCTCCATTTTCTCTCCCGATCCTCCACCGCCACCGGACCTATTTACTCCTCTCAATCTGACCCCGACCCTTGTGCTTAAAATCCCCAACTTCGACGATTCCATTTCTGGTAATTCCCACTCCATTTCACTCTCGATTCCTTCTCGCTGGGGTTTTGATTTCTGTTTTATTTTCCCATCGGTTTCTCTATTGTCTTCGTTTCCTTTTCCCAGTTTAATTCGTCCTTTTATTGTTTATGGGTGATCCTGATCTGAACATGCGGGGATTGGGTTGGGTTGTGGTTTGAGGGTCTGGATTACTGATAGATCGCAGATTCTATTTTAAAGAACAAACAATTGAAATTTGAGAGAATTTTAATGCGTCGGGGGATTTGCAGTTTCTCAATTGCCACAAAATTTCCGTGCTTGCGCTTTTAATTGCATCATTCGTTTTATTATTGTTTGGCGGGCGGATGAGTATATGATACTTCCGATGATCCTGTTGGAATTTTGGAGCACGTAAGAAGAATTTCGCTGCGATTGTTCTATCAACCTTTAACAGTTTTTAAACTATCTTGGATCTGTTTCCCATGTTTTTCTTATCCTTCGAGAGTGGAATTTTAATTTGCTTTTCTACTGAGTCAACTACTCTTAATCGAAAAGCACCCATTAATTCAATTATTCTGCTCGTCTTTTATGAAATTTTAAATGGAAAAGACAAATGATGCATTAAATATGAAGGATGAATAACGAAGGGCATTGCGAGCTGGAACGGTGAAATGTGAACTGAATATCAGAGAATTACTAGCAATTGAATCGGGTGCTGACTATGCCTTGCGTTGCTTGTTCCCGCAGTTCAGAGATAGCCTGCTTTGTGTATCGAAAGTCTTGTTTCTCACCTGTATGTGTATAAAGTTTATATGTATCAACATCTTGAACTAAAAATTTCACATTGTATGCCTTCTGGTTTAGAAATATATCTTGTCTCTTTAGGGTTTTTAAAAATAAAACTGCTTCTGTATTTGGGAAAATAATCATTTGCGGCGTTCATCGGTTCTTTCCAATAGTTTTGTTTTTTGCCCTCTTTTTATGACACCTCACAGGCACTGAATCTGAGGTTGAAGAAAGAGCAATAGCAGTTGATTTTCTTTGTCTATAGCTCGTGGAATGGCAGATAAATCATGTATCAAGCGGCTTCAGAAAGAATATAGGGCTCTTTGTAAAGTACGTGACTTTATTTTTGTTTTCTATTGTTTGGCTTTCTTGTTTTTTTTAAAATACTAATGTTACAATGCATTCATTTACCGGATAAGTTATTTATTGACCAATCTTGACAACAAAACGTTAGATTGGTGTTTATCTTATGGCTGATTTCATAAGTGTTTTTTTATTACTCGACAAACTGAATGTTTTAACTCTTGCTCTTCATTTTTCATGCTGATGTGTAGACATGTTTTTGTATTTGTCCCCAATTGCTGACTCTGCTATTTGTAAATTTTTAGGAGCCTGTTTCACACATTGTTGCTCGTCCCTCTCCCAGTGATATTCTTGAGTGGCGTAAGTTGTTCCTATTGATATTGTTTTGGTGTTGGTCATAGTGCTCCTCATTTTTGTGTGCATGTAGGCTACACCAACGAATTTTTGAAGTTGACTTTGGTCTAGTTTTTAATTGATGCAAAGTTTAAAATGACAAGTTTTATCATTTTGTGGCTGGAAGATTGAGAAATAACTGTGAGGACATTGCGATGTTGAATAATAGTTAAATTGTGAGTTATTGGCTGAATGGTAAAGTTGGGGTCTTCAGTTTATTCTTTGCTAGGACTGCACTTACCTTTAGCAATAATTTGTTGGGACTTGAGGGTTTGCAAGTATTGATAGCCTGTTCCATGGCATAATTAGATTCTTATTTTTCTTAATGTTTTGCATCAGCTTTTTTTTTTTTTTTTTTATT
>NW_019268530.1:72426-102884 GCF_002738365.1 Cucurbita moschata
TTTTTTTTTTTTTTTTTTATCTCAAGTTTCAGCTTCTAGTTACTAAAAAACATGTGCTCTCTGCCCATCATTTAGACAGTTAAGTTTGCGTATTAATTATTGAATGTTGTCCTATTTCAGATTATGTTTTGGAGGGAAGTGAGGGGACTCCTTTTGCAGGTGAGTATGTTTTTACTTTGTTCCCTTGTATTACACAGTCGACACTTTTATCAATTCAATCATCGATTTCCTTTCGTGATTGTCTGGTTCAAGATTACTTTAAGTTTTCCCTTTGATTTACACTGGGGTATCAACTTCTTTTTCTTAGTATCGTTATTATTATTTTATTGAAATCATTTTAAATTTTTTTTAGGTGGGTACTACCATGGAAAGATTAAATTTCCTCCAGAGTATCCATACAAACCTCCGGGAATCAGGTATAAGCATCTTGGATGTGTATGGTAATCTGGAAAATATTTGGGAAGAGAATAAATAAATACTTGGCTTTTTATCTGCTTATCTTTACTGTGATTTCTGATCCTACTACGACAATTTGCAGCATGATCACCCCAAATGGTCGGTTCATGACTCAGAAGAAAATTTGCTTATCTATGAGCGACTGTAAGTTTTGAAGTTTAAAGATGATCATGCCTGCTTGTCGAGATAAATGATTCTAATTGACATGATCTGTCTGCAGTTCACCCAGAAAGTTGGAATCCTATGTGGTCTGTCTCTAGGTGAGGCATAATCCTTCTCTTTTTTTTTTCCCTGAGGTGTTACAATTCCTTTGAAGTACCGGTGTTTTCTTCTTCTGCCAAAATTTTATTCTAGTTAATAAATGGTTGCTTGGTATGGGACTAACTTTTATCATGGTGCACTTTGTTTTCTAACAATTGTAGCATTCTAACCGGGCTTCTTTCATTCATGGTGAGTAGATTTTGGCTCTTGGTTCATTTTGCTTAATAGGAGGTGGCTGTTTTTGTGGCTTTATCTGTTTTTATTATCTATTAATTATGTGAGATGGTCTACTTTCTTATGTAGATGGACAACAGTCCTACTACTGGCAGCGTGAATACTACTGCTGCTGAGAAGGAACGCTTGGCTAAGGCTTCTCTTGCATTCAATTGTAAAAAGTAAGTCAATTCGCCCATTGTGCAAGATTTTGTGTCCTTAAACCGCTGAGGTTCCATCTGCCATCCACATTCCCTTGTTATGTAGGCTTGCTGGAGTTAATGACCTAGCCCTTAATAATTACTGGAAATGTGGATGGGCCATCTCTATCTTTAAAAAATCACCATCTCATATTTCTCGAGGCAGTAGCGTAGTTTTACTGGTTTTCATGGAAACACGGAGACGTGCAACAATGATTATTCTACTTTAGGCCGTAAAACTTGGGCGTCCTTGAGTGTGTGAATTGCAAGTTATCTTTCTTGAATTTAGATCTCACTTGCTTTATTGGCATGTTCCTTGCGAAACCATTGTTTATTCTTTTTCTTTTTCAACCACCCATCATCAGTTTTTTCTTTTTTTTTTCTTGGGGACGACTTTAATGATAATCCATTGCGACAAAAAAAAAAAAAAAAAAAAAAACTTTTACAGCCCAACATTTAGAAAACTGTTTCCCGAATACGTGGAGAATTTCAATCAGCGGCAGCAATCGGAGCAGCTTGTTGCAGAACAGGTATCACCAAAGCCATCAGTGGAAGGCGAAGCTAGGAAACTAATTGAGAAGGTGAAGTCCATGGAAGGGAACATAAACAAAGCAGCAGATGGAGACCACATGAAAAGAAATCGGAAGCAGTCGTTCCCTACATGGTTGATGTTGCTGCTGTTCTCGATCTTCGGTGTCCTAATGGCATTGCCTCTCCTTCAACCATGAAGCTGGGAAATGGGAAGATTGCGTAGGTAATGGTAGAAAGACTAGCTGCTTCTGCTTGTGCAAGTCGAGGATGCTCATATTTTTGCATGTACTTCACACACACACAGTGTCTGTATAGATGGTCTGGTGTCTGTCTGTGATGTGGCCTTCACCTTACCGAGAGTCTGTTATGTTTGAAATAGTCGCTTGAAAACCAAACCTCTTTGTTTGTCTATAAATGTTTTTGTTTAAATAATATTATTAGCTGAGCGTGACGCTGCACAGGGCTCCACCGCAGAGTTAGTGTTTTTCTTTTTAGATTGGGGAAAGATCCTCGGAGCATCCCCAAAGTTTCGCCGTGTTTTACGCTCCTCTGCTTCTTTATTCCCCATGGGGCCATTATCCATTTTTCTATGCTATTTTTCTCTGAAGCATGCGAGTATTTTTTAATTGTGAAACTATTTCGTGGAATTTAATCCATTCACTAAGCTGAGGAACCTTCTTGCTTGGGGAGCAAATTTTGGATATATATCTTCTTTCTTTCTTTTCTTTTTTATTTTTTTATTTTTTTTTTTTACAAATTCGACAGATAATAATACGTATGGCGCAAATGGGATTCATGGATCTTTGTCATTTGACGTGCTTCATTTTCTTTATTTTAAAAGGAGTTTGCGATTATTTTAGAAAGCATGTCAAATATGCATTTGAAACTGTTGATGGTATGTTCTATCAAAAAATAAAAGGAAAAACAGAGAGGTTAGGCTTAATATAAATAAATTGAAGGGTGGATTTAGATTTAAAATAGTAAATAATTTAAGTGGGGATTTAAAAAAAGAAGGTGCACTTAACGACATTGGCATAATTAAGAGCATAATATAAAAAGGGACACCCACATAGCATAGACGGAGTTTGTATTCATAGGATAAGTAATGATACATTAGTGACTTTTGGTTTGATGATTATGTTTGGTAGAATTTGTTGCTTACATATTTATTTCTTTCCCATTTCCCTCAACTTTATTCCTTGATTTCTTTGTGGCTGCAAGTTCTTCTATGGCGGTTGTTGATCTTTCCCTCTTTTGCTTTAGATGCAGAGGAGCTTCCTGTTCGTTCTTCAATTTTGATGCCATTTCTTCTGATCCCTAAATTTGATGTGTCTGAATTCTCTGTTGCTTCTTGCCTTCTACCTTTCCTACCTAGTATTGTTTTGTTTGGTTGGCTGTCTTTTGTTCTTTCAACACATCTGCTTCTCCTGATTTTGAGATGGACGATCCTTGTTTTGATGACTTCGATCCTCGTACCAACTTTTCCAAGGTGATTCAGTAATGTTCTTCTTTTTCATTTTTCGCCTCTTAGATTCATCTTCTACTTCTTGTTTTAATGCAATGTCTGTCAATTTACCAGTTCTTGGAAGAAGCAAAACATCATGCCAAAGAAGAGGATTTCAAGGCCTCAACACAAGAAGAAACAGGAAGGAAATGGTTGGCACAACACAAAAAGAGCAAGAAATCATGGAAAAACACACTCTTCTCCTGGTTGAATAGTGACAAAACGAGCAAATCTCTTCCCAAACTAGAAAGAAATTCTCACACATCCAATAAAAGACGTGTTCATGTTTCGGGTCTGATTTACACTGGAGCTACGACCGTCGATGGCAGACCCCGACACCGTCCGACGTCTGGACCAATTGCGAGTCTCTTCAATCCAAGTATGCGAACCGAGATGGAGATCCCTTATATGTGTCTCCACCAGCTCACTAGCCCCATTCCTAATCACTATTATGGTCCAATTTATCTTGTTACATAGTCCTACATTGCCTCAACCCACCTTGGAGCCAGTGCAGCTTTGAAATGTTCTGTCTTGCTTTGTTTTGTACGTGTGATGAATATTATCAATATTATGAATGTTGTGAGCCAAGTTTGATTCTTGGCCCTCTTCGAAATTTGGTGATCATGGTTACAACTTACAACTCCACGACTACTTTTGTTTGATAATATTCATGTTTCTCGTTTCTGTTTGTTAAAGACTAGAAGCGTTTAACTGTTACTGTTTCTCATTTTTCGATCAGTCAATACCACATGGCATACTAAACAGATCGAAATTGATTCAAAGGATTGAAAATTTCTTAATATAATAATATTCTAACAAAATGGAAGAGCTTGTTGGGTGAAGAACATTCATTTCAGAGATATTCTTGAACTAGGCGTGGATTACAAGGACTCACTCTTCCCTGCCTACTCAAAAGCCTTTTAAATGTCCTCAATCTTGTGGGATCTGGTAATTTTCTCTCCCCATTAGGCTCCAATGGCGGAAACTGAAGATCAATCTGTATATCATCAATTTGAAATTCGGCATCCGGTGACTCGCCGATGAAGACGCTGCCGGAAATTGAAGATCGCTCGTGAAAATCATCCAAACCGTGGCTACCTCTGGTGGGCTTCGGGCTGGAATAATGGGCTGCTTTCAATTGAAGTTAATGGGCCTGTTGGCTACGGTGCTTGTTATCCAACGTGTCCGTCGAATCGGACAAAGGAGAGAGGTTCGTTGTGTGGCTCAGGCTCTCAGTCTCAGACTGGCTTCGTCTCTGCTCCCTAATCCTTTGAGCGACGCTGCCCATCTTCCATCAACTCACAATATCCTTGCACAGTCGATTATAATGCAAATTCCCCAACTGGTTTGCGTCCATTGCTTCTTCAACTGAATCATAGTGGTTGATTTTGGCTGAATGAGCTCCCATGCCTTTGATTGGTATGCTTCTATTGTATGCTTTCAGTGGCTTCTGTTCATTTCGAATGTTATCGTTATCATTTTCTCAATGAGGGTTTCTTTTTTCTTGGTTTTGCTCGTGTTTGTAGCTGAGATTTCTACTGCTCAGCCTGTTTTCCACAGTTTCCCTCGTACCTCCTATGCCCAATCATGTCTTCATGTTAAAAAGTCACTTGCGTCACTTACTTCTGGGAATGAAAAGGAAAATTATCCTTCCTGGAAATCTCTGATTGTACCGAAACGGGTGAGTTTCACTGTATGCCAGCCTCAAATTTGTAGGCGGGGGTTCTTGATTAGAGCAGTTGCTACTCTTGAACCTAAGCGTGTGGCTCATGATGGGAAGGGGGACGTTTCTATGGGGGGAGGGGCTGAATTTAAGAATTCTCAAATGGGTGCTGCCCCGAGTACTTCAGATGTTCAGCTTTCCTCGTCCAGTGAAGATACGGAAGAAATGGATGCGCGAGAGAGGTTGAGGCGAGAGAGGATTTCCAAAGCGAATAAAGGAAACACGCCGTGGAACAAAGGCAGAAAGCACAGTGCAGGTAACACACCGACATTTCATCTATACACGTTGAGGATTTACCGTTTTCTTTTAATAAGTAAGTCATTTGCAGAGACCCTTAGACGAATCAAGGAGCGAACAAGGCTTGCAATGCAGAATCCTAAGGTGAAGTCATGTAAGAATGGTTTTATGTATTCTTGTGGATATAGAAATGGTGATACACATTCTTGCGGAATGAATGATCATAATGTCTTGTAGCCTTGACTCTGAACCATGAGAAGTGTTACACGGCCTAGGATTCAACAGTAGGTCATGAACAGAATATTTATCTAGGAATATTTGATATCCCACGGCCTTTTAATACTATACTCTCTTCGTAATGTACCCTCTTTTGTGTGCAGATAAAAATGAAGTTAGTTAATCTTGGCCGTTCTCAGAGGTAGGTGTCATCCCAGTCTGTTTACTTGGATGGTTTATGATCCGTGATTCTGCAGTTGATTCTGTCTAAATATGCGATCCCTGAGCCCTTGAATTTCAATTTCCCCTTGTTTTTCATGCCACAGTGAAGAGACAAGGATGAGAATTGGCGTTGGAGTGCGAATGGGGTGGCAAAGACGCCGTAAGAAGCTGAAATTACAGGAAACTTGCTACTTACAGTGGAAAGATTTAATTGCTGAAGCATCAAGACAAGGCGGTCTGGGTGAGGAAGAGTTGCAGTGGGAATCCTACCAAATCATGAATGAACAACTTAAAAAGGAGTGGCAGGAGAGTGTTGAGCAACGGAAGACAATGCCCAGGCCGGTTGGCGGCAGGAGAGCACCAAAGTCAGCTGAGCAGAGGAAGAAGATATCGGAATCCATCTCTGCCAAATGGGCTGATTCTGTATGTCTTGTTTTATATCCTTCATTAGTTACATTGAATGGAACCTTTTTAAGTTGTCGAGAAATGTTTGGATTTAATTCTAGAGCTCCTTCACACCCTCTCCGGATAGACTTGGATCATTGTTTGGCATATACAAACCATTAGCCTATAACTAACCTTCAAACTACCATAGTCTTATCTTTGGTGGTTAATGCTGATAGATTTGATTTTATGCAGCTTATCACGATCCTACCATATGTTCTTAACAGCCACTATCCCTTCTTCATGTTTACTTGTTTATTTTCTGTCAGGAATATCGTGCTCGAGTTTTCTCTGGCCTGGCTAAATATCATGGCACACCTATTGGAGTCAACAGAAGGCCAAGGAGGAAGCGTAGTGAAAGTACAGAGACCACAAGAAAGAAAGAAAAGAGTGGTGTTAAATCTCCTGTTGCAGGTGGGTCTAAGATTGAAAGCCAACGATTGAGACTCAGGAAAAGCAAAGCACCGCGTTTTAAAGACCCCTTAGCGAGCTCTAAGCTGGAAATGATAAAGAGTATCAGGGCAGAGAGAGCAATCGCAGAAACTCAAAAAACGGAAGCCATTGAACGAGCCAGGTCTGTTCTTTTCCTTTACTTGCAGTTTCTTAAATAAATTAATGGATGGTAGGCCTAGCCATAGACATAAAACTGGTTGAGCATGTATGTGAATAACATTGTTTGAAATCATAGAACTCTTCTAGAAAGATAATTCGAGGGAAATCGAACCTGTTGATTGTATCTGTAGCCTTTGAGTATGGCCTTTTGGAGTGTAGCTTAATCAAGAATGTGAGACGGCTTGATTTAACATTGAACAGTTAACGAGATTCCAGTTTGTTCTTTGCAGACTCTTGATTGCTGAAGCTGAGAAAGCCGCCAAGGCCCTTGAGGTGGCTGCTACTAGAAGTTCCATTGCTCGAGCTTCCCTCTTGGAAACAAGAAATCTTATAGCTGAAGCCAAACAATCAATTGAATCCGCAGAAATAGAGCGAATGGCATCCCCGCAGAGCGAAGAACGGAATGCAGCAGCCTCCTACACCTACGAAGTGGGGGGTACCTCAAATGAGGAGGGAGACTCAGTTGCCGGAAAAGGGAACCAAAATGGAGTGGTTCAAACAATGGCAAATGGAACCCAGTTGTTTCCATCGAGCATAGATAAGGATTTTGATTTTAGCAAGTTAAGTTTACAGGATATACTTGGCGGAGAGAAGGAAGTTCCAGCAAGCTCCAATGGGCATGGCGCATGTCATTCAAGCTTTTCAAGTCTGACAAACCACCCTAATGGGAACAAGCCATCTGACCATAAACCTTCCTTGAACGGAACAAAACTTCACCACCTGGAAGAGAAACCGGATTCCCAAGTGATTAGTGTCACGAAGAAATGGGTTCGTGGGAGGCTGTTTGAAGTAGCTGATGGAGGTTGTTAGGCTTGATGTTTAATGAATATGAAGCGCATTTTATTTATCACATCTCTGTATTACAAACTAGCTGATTCTGTTGAGTTTTTGGAGCATTCATCCATCATACATTATTAGAGCAGCCTTCTCGGTGTTGTTCGATTTCTTATGTAAACAATCTCAACATTGTTGGCTATGAAAAATCTCTTGCTCCCTTCACACCCATTAACACCATCTGACTTTGCTTACATAAACATTGTTGGCCTTGAACCATGCACGGCGGCCCGGTTGGAGGCCGCTTTCACCTCTTAACTGCGTCACTGACATGCATGCATGTTTTTTATTTTGAATTATTGATAATATTATAAGTTTATGGATATTTTTAAAAATTTTAGTATGTAATGTAAAAAGAGGAGAGAAATTTCACCCGTCCGGGCGTATGTATTAAGCAGAAGGGGAGACGATATGGTGGGGGCGGCCCATTGTTAAAGAGTTTGGTGAGGGACGATGGCGTGTCATTTTCTTTCACCGACGGATGTGATGATACTCCTTCATCCTTCGCCCTTGCTTTCTTTTCGCATTAAACTTCCATCTTCCCCGCTACTCAACTGTGTTTCTCGCGACAGTCCAACAACAACACTGCGGATTTCCACTCAATTTTTTCCAACCATACTCTGCTGAAGAAGAGGAAGAAACAACAAGACCTGAAGAAGGTCATGGATGACGAATCAGATGATTGCCGAAACCTTATTGACCAGAATTCCCCCAAGCGCGTCCCTTCTACTTTCGACATCGACGACGATCCCCATTTCAGGCCTCCCATTCAGACTTTCCGTTTCTCCATTCCTAAATTTGCATTTGACAAGAGGTACTACTACATTTTAGCGGCCGCCCTCCCTCTATGCATTGTTGTTGTATTTTTCTCTGCCGACATCCAAACTCTCTTCTCTACTAATCTCTCTTCCCCACTGAAAAGTTCCGATTCCCTCAGTGACCGCATGAGGGAAGCGGAATTAAGAGCTTTGTATTTGTTGAGGCAGCAACAACTGGGTTTTTCCGATCTTTGGAATCACTCCTTGCTCGTTCAATCTAATTCAAGTTTCAACTCCACCTCTTCTAATAATTTGAGTTCCAATTCAGCCTCAGGAACCCCATCTACAGAAGATCTCAAATCTGCTATATTGAAGCAGATTTCTTTGAACAAAGAGATCCAAAACGTTCTTTTATCCCCCCATAGCTCTGGGAACATATCAGAGGAAGTTGGTGATGCTCATTCCATGGGGAGCTTCGCCCTTGATAGATGTAGAAAGATGGACCAGAAACTTTCCGATAGAAGAACTATTGAGTGGAAGCCAAAATCGAACAAGTTTTTGTTCGCTATATGCACTTCGGGGCAAATGTCGAACCATTTGATCTGTTTGGAGAAGCATATGTTCTTTGCTGCTATCCTCAACAGAATTCTTGTTATTCCTAGTCACAAAGTTGATTTTCAGTTCAGTAGAGTAATTGACATTGATCATATTAATTCATGTTTGGGAAGAAAGGTCGTCATTTCTTTTGAGGAGTTTTCTGAGATTAAGAAGCACCACTTGCACATTGATCGGTTCTTCTGTTACTTTTCAAATCCAGATCCTTGTTATGTGGATGACGAACATATTAAAAAGTTGAAGACCTTGGGGGTCTCTATGGGCAAGCTCGAATCTGCCTGGAATGAAGATACTAAGAAGCCCACTAGAAAGACAGTTTCGGACATTGAATCCAAGTTCTCCTCTAATGACGATGTTGTAGCTGTAGGAGATATTTTCTTTGCTAATGTAGAGCAAGAGTGGGTGAATCAACCAGGCGGTCCCATCGCTCATAAATGTCAGACTTTGATAGAACCAAGTCGTCTTATCAAGCTGACGGCCCAGCGGTTTATTCAAACCTTCTTAGGAAAGAATTATATCGCCTTCCATTTCCGACGACATGGTTTTTTAAAGTTCTGGTAATACATTTACGATCAATATGTTCATACAAATTCTATTTTACGGCTGCATTATTAGTTTCTTTAGGAACGAATGGTTAAGATTTTGTTTGTTTTCTGGTTGGCCTTTTGACGAACAACGTTAACAAATGTGATCATTGTTTCTTGTTGTTTGAAGTACTTGCAAGTTGGGTTTTCCATAGGGAGATTTCATATCAAAGTGGGTAATGAAATTCTCTGTGTTTCAGTAATGCAAAGCAGCCAAGTTGCTTTTACCCCATTCCCCAAGCTGCCGACTGCTTAATTCGAGTGGTTGAAAGGGCAAACGTTCCAGTCATTTATCTTTCCACTGATGCAGCAGAGAGTGAATATGGGTTGCTGCAGTCACTTCTTGTGTTGAATGGGAAGCCCATACCACTTTTTAAGAGGCCTCCACGTAATTCAGCTGAAAAATGGGATGCCTTATTATATAGGCATGGGATCGAGGGAGATTCTCAGGTCAGCCTAAGAAACTCAACTTTTCTTTTACACACTTCTTGGTTTTGTAGGGAAAAGGTTATCTTAACAGTCAAACCCTTCTTTGTTTCTATCAATGCTTTATGCATAATGACTAGCTGAGGTTAGAGTTAGGGTGTCAATGATGCTCCTGTACTTTCAGCATTTTGAGTGTTTGATTTTAGCTGTGTACAAAGTTCCACATGCGGACAACATATGTTGATTGAATAGTCCGAATCATTTATAATTACGGCCTGTTCATGATCAAGTTTAGATGGGGGTAGCTATAGTGGGCAGTCGTCTGGTATTCTTAAGAAAACTGTTAAAAGGTTGCTGGTTTGTTTTATTTGTTTAACTTTATTCAGGTTTGTTAGATACTTCGAAGTTCACCATGTTGCTTACAAAACTCATTGTTTTTTCTTTGCATGCTTTTGGTATCATAATTTTTCAGCCGTGGGAGGACATGATCTAATCCTAGACTTGATACAAATGTTGAATCAGAGTCCTTCCCAACTGTACTGCTCACGATGTGACAAGCAATTTTGATTGATTCATCCAAACCAATAAAATCTAACATTGACTTGTTTGTTTTGGTCATGTGAATTGAGTTCTATGTGAACTATAAAATCTTGAATTTCCTTAGCATCCTCCCACTCAGATTTTTATCGTGTAGGTTGAAGCGATGCTGGACAAGACAATTGGTGCTATGGCTAGCACATTTATCGGTGCATCTGGGTCTACATTCACTGAGGACATTTTGCGGCTAAGGAAGGACTGGGGCTCTGCATCTACTTGTGATGAGTACCTTTGCCAAGGCGAGGAACCAAATTTCATTGCAGAAAACGAATGATATGTAAAGATTCCGTGAGGTATAGAAGCTGTCAATCTGATCCAGTTTTAGGCTTGATCTAGAATCTAGTTTGCTGTATGATATGGCACCTGATGAAGTCTGCACAAATTCTTTTCCGTGTATTAAGTACTCTTAATAATATATTTACGGCTGTAACCCATGTATATAGAGAAATACTTGAGACACTGAACTTCGCATTGTCACTGTATAATCCACATATTTCCCATAGGGGAAGGCTTTGATTGAGTAAATAAGATCTTTGCAATATGAAGCTTCTATTAAGCAAAATAGGTTTCAAAATAACTTCTGAGTTTTCATTGATTGCACGACTGGGTTCACTTCCTATGAACTTTTCAGCAAGCATAAAGCGTGAAAAGCAATGTGAACGTAAACATAAAACATTACTGGGCTTCTGTCTATGAAGGCGGGTATGCACGAAATCCTAATATTAACGCGACATCGATGTGAATGATTAAGCATTCCTTGTAGATTGCTTAAAGAAGCCAGTTAAGATGTCTCATGTGCATCAGGTTCATCAGTTCTAAAAGATGATCCGTGATCGCTTCCAAATGTTCTTCTGCTCATGTTGGATCTCTGCACAAGCCGAACCAATGCTTCCACCACCTCTGACATAGGAGGTCTGAATTCCGGCTCGGGCTGCCATGGAAAACCCAAATGAACCTTCATTTAGCTGATTGGGAGAGACTGAATGCACAGTATTTTGCAAGATTTTTGCTTCTTAACTAGATGTTTGGAGTACAAAAATTTGACTAAGGCCGAGTACCTGGACGCAGAGAGCCACAACATCTGCAAATCTTGAGAGAGACTTGACTGGGTAAAGACCTTTAAGTGCAGGATCAACCATTTTCGTCAAGGCATCAATGTCATGGAGCTGAGGCGTTGCCCATCGAACCAAGGATTGCTCAGCTCTTGGCCTAGAACTACAACGAAGTCACAAAATTATCATTAAACAAACCAATTAGTCTTCTCACTCCAGCTTTGGATTTGCCTTTATTTACCTATCAAACGGCTTACGTCCACATAGAAGTTCTAACATCACCACTCCAAAGCTGTATATGTCGCTTTTTAATGTATATTGACCAGACATGGTAACCTCCGGGGCACTATATCCAGATCCTGCTTGCTGATCTAATGCCTGAGAATTTGACAAAATTCATATAACTGAACATATTCAATGCCTTTCCATTATAGTTATTTACATATCATGCAACTCTGCTCTAGGAGTTGGTTCATTGAAGGATATGAAGGAAATAACTTGTGGGAAAGTTTTGAGAAGCTCACATGATCAAGGTTGGTAATAAAGCTAGCCAGGCCACAATCGGAAAGATGAGGATTAAGTTCGGCATCCAGTACGATATTAGCCGACTTTATATTTCTGTGTACAACTGATGGTGCACAAACTTCATGTAGGTACCTACAAAGTTCTCTCCAACTTCAGATGGTCCAAAAACAACTATATATAAATTTATTCGTTCAACAAAGTTTTGATCAATTGGGATCTTCAAATTGTAAGGTATGAATGACCTTCAAAGAGTTAACTTTGTACTTTTAGAAACATACATATACATAATATACATATTATGCCGATATGAGGATAGTTCAAATAGTTAATACATATAACTTCGACCGAGATTAGAGGCTTGAATTTCTACCCAGCATCTTGTGAATTGTGTGCATGTGAAAAGTATAATGATGACACTAAAACTTGAACAAGCACTATGGCCTAATTGCTAGAAATCACATCATAACCACAAATATGTCAGGAAAAGTTCATGAACTTACTCTAGTGCACGGGCCGTTCCCAGAGCAATCTTGACACGTGAGTTCCAAGTCAGTGGCTTGCTATATTCATCTGATATATGCAAGAAGTCATGAAGTGAGCCATTCTTATGGAACTCATAAAGTAGCAAATGCAGACCATGCTCTGAGCAATAACCCATTAGCTCTGTTACATTAGGATGATGCAACTGAGATACATTAGCAACTATCTCTGTGAAATCTTCCAAAAACTCTCTAGGGAAGGCAGCTGAATCTATTTTCTTCACGGCAAGAACCTACATCATTGCCAAGAACGCTTAAAGAGAGTGAGTTAGCATATCAGATAGATCGTAACCATTATTACTTCCAACTTTAGATACAAATAAAAGGTAAAAAGTACCTTCCCATCATCAAACTGAGCCCGAAAAACACGTCCAAATGATCCCTCACCAAGAAGATTTTCTACATTGAAACTGCCTGTAGCCAATTGCAGATCTGCTATTGAATATGACTTCACACTTATCTCAGGAGAGACATTGGTCTTCTTCGCAGCAGGTATCGTTGATGTATCATTGTCATCAAACGATTTATGACTGTCCATAGGTGGGGGTCTTAGATTGATTGAAGCAGGAGAATCCAATGCTTTTGTATCCAATGAGGATGAAGTATGAATAAGCTTCATTTCTGCCAATGAATCTTTCAAAAGAATTCACTCAATCAGAATACAAAAAAGTTGGAATGCAGGCCAGTAAAAAACTTCTTGTAGAACGTTTACAAGAATTCACTCAATGAATAAGAAAGCAGTCGAGCAAGTTTACCTTGCGCTGCATTTGAAGCAGTAGATACGCTAAGCTTGTTCCCAAGCTTTAGCTTCTCTATGTCTGTGGATGACTTCTTGGGCCTTCTCTTTACAAAGAGATATGCTACCACTGCTCCCACAACTAGCAGAGATATAAGAATTCCAGCAATGGCACCACCACTGATTCCTGATCTACTGCTATCTCCATCAGCAGCACCACTACTCAGTGGGCTGTAATTGTTCCCAGGCTTGTGATATCTGTAATTGTGGTAGGCTGGAGATGTACCGGGCGGAGGTGGGGGTGCAAGCCCATAGCTCCAAGAATTGCCACCATCCCTGTCACATAGTTGCACAAGTTCAATTGGACTATTACATTTGGCTAAACACAATATCTTAGAGAAGATAATTATGTTGGTCAGTTACTCACTGAATATTTATGTTCTTCAATCGTTCAGGAACCCAACCAGTAAAATTGTTGTTTTCGACATTCCTGAGAAGAATGCAATATAAGTTGTTTCTACATGCTAAGTTCCTACTGAAAAATAGTCATATAAGAAAACACACAAGTTTTGGAGAGGAAGATTTGCAAGAACATCTATAGTGCCACTGAACTGGTTGTTTTGCAGAAACCTACAGAAATTTAGAAGGAAAAACATGAAGAATCAGCATTGGCTACATACTTATTCCACATTAAGTAATTATTCAATACCCACATTGAGTTCATACTGGTAAGGTTGCTAAAACTCTGGGGGAGAGTACCTGACAGAAAATTGAAAGAGACATCCCTGAAGAAGGGAAAGATGGTTATTTACACACTGAATTTAAAGAAAACCAGCTACAATATCTTTTCAGTTAGTCGATGATCGTTAGTTCATATGTTTAAATGAAGTTAATTCACCGTTGGAAATGCCTTTTGCCAACGCCTTTTGTAACAGCTCAGACCCACCGCTAGCAGATATTGTCCTCTTTGAGCTTTCCCTTTCGGGCTTCCCCTCAAGGCTTTAAAATGCGTTGCTAGGGAAAAGGTTTCCACACCCTTATAAAGGGTGTTTCGTTCTCCTCCCCAATCAATGTGGGATCGTTGGATCCCACACTTTTAGAGAAAAGTTCTCTTTTTGTTTTTTTATTTTTATAGGAAAGAATTTAATTGACGTAAGAAATCAAGGAATGAAAGTGATCAAAATATTTAGTTAAACTCATATTAATTGAGGATAAAATGTGAACTCACAACGTGGACAGGGAAGAAAGATTCCAGAACATATTGTTGATTTGATCTCGAAGCTGATTGTGGCTGATGTTCCTATGATTCCAAGTCAGGAGCGGAGGGGCAAGAGCAGAAGACCAAGCGTTAGCTTCAGCATGCAGGTAGAATGCATAAAAGGAAAAAAAGTATATATTAAACTTGAAAGTACTAACAAGGATATAAGCAAACTCATTTGAGAAATAGAATAGGGAAGGCTTCCACTGAAGTTATTACATCCAAGGTTTCTGCAGAAAGAAGTTAATTTTATAAATTGAGATGGAAATATAACTTTGTCAGAATAAGCAACAATAGAATCATACAGTTTTTGCAAGTTTTGAGGGAGTTGATAAGGTATGTCAGGTCCAAGATTGTTGATACTCGCGTCTCTGCAAATTGCATTTGTTTACATATTATCTATATGACATATCGATTAAGAAAATTAATTTATATCCATTTGACAAACGAGACCAAAGATCTTACAGATTAATTAGAGATGTCAAACTTGAGAGCTGGTATCCCAGTGATCCAGAAAGTCCTAAACCAGACAGTGAACTAAAAAAATTATATAGATAAGTGAAATCACATAAATGTTAACTGTATAAATGTATATAACAGGGCAAGAGAAATATACATTTCTGTGACCCGTGAGCCCGAGCAAGTAACGGCTTTCCAAAGCTGACCACACGGATCTCCACCACTTGCAGTCCATAGGGTTAGAATTGGAGGCGAGTTTAAACTAGTAAACATGGCATTTAGAGCAGACACTGCAGAAATAATGCTACTAAGATATTTATGTGTATGAGTAATAGAGTGCGTTCAAGTAAAATTAACAATAACTTTCCAACGAATATATCCTCTACACAAAATATGTCAAAATATCACTTCGGAAGCAACAATGCATACATGATGATCTCCTAGACAAGTAACATTGTTCAGGTTAGAGCCAAGGAGCAGATACAAATGGGTACAAGGTGGAGTTCTTGCTCGATTTCTTTATCCCTGTAGTCACTATTTTTGTGCAGTAACAAGGTCTACTGAGATGGTATCCTTATCAAAATCCAAAATGAGGCATCTCTAAGTATTCACATTCTTGTAGGCTGAAAGTTGTGACATGGCAAATATACGCCACGCATGCTCTCCTAAAACCACTGTTCCTAAGGAAGCTCCTTGCAGGAGAGGAAGAAAGTTCTTCATATGATGAGAGCCCTAATAATAGTAATAAAAAGCAACATTCTCTTAACTGAAACCTCTTTAGAATCATCTTCTTCTTCAAGGGTTATATGAGGCTCTGTGATGTAAAAACTGAAGTGTAGCTGAAAGTATGTAATGTAAGGAACATCCAGGTTGCTTCCCAGTGTATGCAGTGCATAACATTAAGGAAGAAGAAAAGGAATGCTTGAAAGCTAATGTAAGAACAGAAACACGGCGTGGGAAGGAAAACAAGCGAAGTGAAACAAGACACAAAGAACTCAGGTACTGACCATCTCCTGGATCCGTAGCTCCATAGATAAAACTGGCCCTCCATCCCAAAATGCAGATATTGATGAGCAGCAACGCCTCTCCCCAACTCCATTTCTTCACCATTTCTCTCTGTCACTTGCTCCTCTCTGCCTGAAAAGGCAGAAAACAAATCAGCTTGCCTCCTTTTTTTTCTTTCTTTTTTTTTTTTCTTTTTTCCTTCTCTTTCTTTTAATTCGACCTCTTACCCTTTTTAAGAATGGGAAAAATGTTTCTTTATGGCCATCGCAGCAGGACTTGTCAGATAGTATCCAAGGCCTTGGAAAGGTCTCTCTTTTACCACTGTTGCCACTTATTTTGTCTCTCTCTCTCTCTCTCTCTCTCTCTCTCTCTCTCGGGTTAAATTTTGATTTTACCATGTTTCTGCTTTTTCGTGAATAGAAAATGGGTTGGTAGAATATTTTATTTCTACCGTTGATTCTGACGGGTGGGCTATTGGAAATAAATAATTCCAAGAAGCAGTCACGCGAGGAGGATTACCAGCTCGAGTGTCTGCCATGCGAACAAAGAATATATGCGATTAGTTTAAGTACGCATAATAAACAGCAAGTTTAAGGTAGCTTACAAACACGTTTCCTAAGCGGGTCCAAACCATTAAAAGAAAACTTTTATTTCTCAACAACCAAACTATCATTGTAGAGTGAACATCAAAAAGCAGGCAGCTAAACTCCAATTCATTCGGGATGCATAAATCAAAGAAAACCAGCAACAAGGTCGAGAAAGTTGGTTTAAGGATTCGAAGACAAATGCAAAGCCCAACAAAGAAACAGAACTCCGGACAAATGGTAGGTCTTGAGGTAGCAGAACAGCAGTGTCAGAACTTGTGCTTGCTTTCATTTTACATCACTGCTGGTTTCAAATAGACATTTATGTTTGGATCAACTAGAAGGTGGAACCATTACAGCAACATTACGGTATCTTGGCGACTGTCAAGACTGATATAATAATGAGCTCCTTTCTTCCACATCAATATCAGATTCTTTCATCTCGTCACAGAAAACAACGAACTGAGGTATCATTCTTTAGAAACAAGAGTGTGCATGAAGACTTCTTTTTTCTATTCTTTTGTTTTGCATAGGGAATTCGCAAACATTGAAAAAGTTAACTTTACAATACTAAGTTTGCGAAAACAACTACTATAAATGCATCCAAGTATTTAGCGTCGATGATAATGAGCAAAAGCCAAGAAACAAATTGGAAAATGAAAGAGGCAATAGGAAAAGAGGAGAAAAGACGAGCAGTGGTGGACACATGATGGGGCTGAGTCCAGGTGGTGTGGTGGGTAGTCACGAGCTCGCAAACGTTGGGGTCCAAGACAAATTTGAAGTGGGGACGGCCTCTGCGACATTTTCACAAACAGTTTGGTGATAGAAATCACAAAGCTTGGAAATTGGAAGGAGCCCACGCAAATAGCAGTCGGTGGCCGAGTGGCCTCCGTTGATGGAAATATTAGTGGGATAATTTGTTAATGATGGGAACATCATTATAAGAGCTTGTCTCTCGTTCCCGATTAACCTACCCTGAAATAGCGTATTTGGAAGGTGGATACTAATCTTGGTTACCAAAATCTCCTGGTCTTTATGTACGTAAACAGACACACATCAAACCAATTTCAACTGCCTCAGTTGAAGACAAAAGATTATGTCATTTAAAGACAGAAACAAACTAAATTAACTTTCGAGGAGGGATTGGGTTGGATTGAATTGGATAAGATTTCTGTTTCTTTAAATATACATTGTTTGTACTCTGCTTTGGTTGATTGTGATCGTTTCATTAGAATATATGCTGTGTGCTAAGCTACAAAGTTCTAAATTCGAAGATCCCACACACAACCATCTTCCACCTTACAATTTGTTTGGGTGTGGGACATTTTTTGTTCTTTCAAAGAAGCCCACATCTTTTGAATCCCAGTTTTCAAGAAAATGTCCATCTCCTGGATACATCCGGGATCAGTGGTGATATTTGGTTCGATTGGTTGAACACTTCTTATAGCTAAGACGACAAAGAAGAGCATTCAAAGGAAGAGATTACAATTAGTGAATATAGATTACAGCTGAAGCCTATGATAAACAAGCTAAGGAAGAAGATGATCAATGAGGAGAAAAGATCAACTGTCATATTATAGCACAGTTCAACTAACGAAACCAAACTCCATCTGATGTCTGCAGCTTCCAACGAAGTGAAGCAGTGGTGGTTTGAGGATTAATGCAATGCAGAACTTCAGCTTGCAGTAAAGTTCCAGGACCAACTTGCTTCCAGGGTTAATCATCATCTGCGTAGCAATCCAATAAATAATTATGGCTCCGAACCTTTTAAGCCAGATTCAGTCGCAGTTTTAGCTGTTAAATATCGACATAAGAAGGGAATCCTATGTCCACGAGTCTAGAAGATTATAATGAACAAAAATATTTCAGAGAAATCAAAGCTCAACTGGCATAAAACATGTAACTTCAGCCAAAAGGTCAGAGGTTCGAATCTCCAACCCCAACATACTGTTGAACTAACTAAAAATAAATAAGGTGAGAAGATGTAATTACAAGGCAATTCCAGAAACTAAGCAGTAGATTTTCTATTTGTAGTGGATTCAAGGAGTAACTACTCACCACTGCTAGGGTCAACATGTACAAAGAAGCTGGCTGCCACAATGAGGTAGCATAGAATAAGCATTAGACCTTTGAAATAATTTGACGTCCCCTCCTGCAAATATGACCGTTGCCAAGAACATGAGAACAATGACTTATCGTACAGAACAAACAGAGATAAGGACAGCAATTGTTCGCATACCACAGTGTCTAATGCATTTATACTGAACTTATCATGGATAAGCCACTTTTATTTCCCATTTTCGTTTATACATTCATGTTCCGACGGAATGGCTTTTGGTATATAAACGAAACTTTTTAATGAAAATGCACCGAAAAGTTCAAAGTAATAGTCCCATAATGCAGCGTTAAATATGGAAGGATGGATAGAAGATAACGCACCTGCAACATAAAGGCCACCACTAGCACAGTTATAAACAGAGTTGCAGTCTCAAAGAGTTTAAAGTTCAAGTCCATTGGTATTCCCATACACCATCCAACAACGACGCAAAATGGGATCTGCAATCATCAATGGCACACAGTACAGCTAAATGTTATAGAAGAGTTAAACTAATGGTAATTCTGTTTCCATTTCACCTAAAGTTTTGTTAGAATCAACTGATTAAGTGTTATTAGGAACTTAAAAATAATCTTCAAGACTAACCACAAACATGGATATTTGTGTTGATGATCCAATAGCAACTCCAAGGGTGATGTTCTGCAGTAACTTTTAGGTCAATTAAGCCAATGAAAGTAGATGATTAGATGAAAATGAAAAAAAATCCACAAAGTACTCACAAGCTTATCCTTCATGGCAAACATGATTGCACTTGCATGTTCAGCAGCATTTCCAACTATTGGCAACAAAATTACACTTATAAAAGCCACTGGCAAATGTAATGATTCAGATGCTCCCTGAGAGAATACACACAAACTAATTAAATTTGCTGGATACTGCAAGGTCCTTATCACTCTTTTTTTATTTTCAGGGAAAAAATTAGAGAGTCCAGCGACCAAGATAAAAATGAAGTGCAGAATTTGAAGACTTCATATAGAAAATATGCGTGATCCGAAGGCAAATGAGAACAGACCATAGAACATGAGTTTGTCCCATAGGATTACTGTTTTAATCAGAAAAAATTATAGTGCTATAGCAGTACACAAAAATTCTCATACTACTTCTCTTCAATACTTGTCATAAAAGAAATATTTAAGAATGGTGCGAAGCCTAGAAGCCTAGCGTGTGTGTATATATATATATATATNAACCAAACTCCATCTGATGTCTGCAGCTTCCAACGAAGTGAAGCAGTGGTGGTTTGAGGATTAATGCAATGCAGAACTTCAGCTTGCAGTAAAGTTCCAGGACCAACTTGCTTCCAGGGTTAATCATCATCTGCGTAGCAATCCAATAAATAATTATGGCTCCGAACCTTTTAAGCCAGATTCAGTCGCAGTTTTAGCTGTTAAATATCGACATAAGAAGGGAATCCTATGTCCACGAGTCTAGAAGATTATAATGAACAAAAATATTTCAGAGAAATCAAAGCTCAACTGGCATAAAACATGTAACTTCAGCCAAAAGGTCAGAGGTTCGAATCTCCAACCCCAACATACTGTTGAACTAACTAAAAATAAATAAGGTGAGAAGATGTAATTACAAGGCAATTCCAGAAACTAAGCAGTAGATTTTCTATTTGTAGTGGATTCAAGGAGTAACTACTCACCACTGCTAGGGTCAACATGTACAAAGAAGCTGGCTGCCACAATGAGGTAGCATAGAATAAGCATTAGACCTTTGAAATAATTTGACGTCCCCTCCTGCAAATATGACCGTTGCCAAGAACATGAGAACAATGACTTATCGTACAGAACAAACAGAGATAAGGACAGCAATTGTTCGCATACCACAGTGTCTAATGCATTTATACTGAACTTATCATGGATAAGCCACTTTTATTTCCCATTTTCGTTTATACATTCATGTTCCGACGGAATGGCTTTTGGTATATAAACGAAACTTTTTAATGAAAATGCACCGAAAAGTTCAAAGTAATAGTCCCATAATGCAGCGTTAAATATGGAAGGATGGATAGAAGATAACGCACCTGCAACATAAAGGCCACCACTAGCACAGTTATAAACAGAGTTGCAGTCTCAAAGAGTTTAAAGTTCAAGTCCATTGGTATTCCCATACACCATCCAACAACGACGCAAAATGGGATCTGCAATCATCAATGGCACACAGTACAGCTAAATGTTATAGAAGAGTTAAACTAATGGTAATTCTGTTTCCATTTCACCTAAAGTTTTGTTAGAATCAACTGATTAAGTGTTATTAGGAACTTAAAAATAATCTTCAAGACTAACCACAAACATGGATATTTGTGTTGATGATCCAATAGCAACTCCAAGGGTGATGTTCTGCAGTAACTTTTAGGTCAATTAAGCCAATGAAAGTAGATGATTAGATGAAAATGAAAAAAAATCCACAAAGTACTCACAAGCTTATCCTTCATGGCAAACATGATTGCACTTGCATGTTCAGCAGCATTTCCAACTATTGGCAACAAAATTACACTTATAAAAGCCACTGGCAAATGTAATGATTCAGATGCTCCCTGAGAGAATACACACAAACTAATTAAATTTGCTGGATACTGCAAGGTCCTTATCACTCTTTTTTTATTTTCAGGGAAAAAATTAGAGAGTCCAGCGACCAAGATAAAAATGAAGTGCAGAATTTGAAGACTTCATATAGAAAATATGCGTGATCCGAAGGCAAATGAGAACAGACCATAGAACATGAGTTTGTCCCATAGGATTACTGTTTTAATCAGAAAAAATTATAGTGCTATAGCAGTACACAAAAATTCTCATACTACTTCTCTTCAATACTTGTCATAAAAGAAATATTTAAGAATGGTGCGAAGCCTAGAAGCCTAGCGTGTGTGTATATATATATATATATATCACTAAATGACATGTCAAATGCTAAATGAAAAGAGTTTGTACTGTGGTAGTACTAGAAACTTTCCGTGTTCAACCGTAGAATTTTGAGGTTAAGAGATTCACACAACATCAACATTTTAGGTGAGTGAAAAATAGTTTTTGTCCTTCTATATCTTCTTGCTGTTATTTTATCAACGGTTTCGAGAAAAGAAACCTACTGAACAAAGTTTGTAAGCTTCACTACAGAAAAGCTTTGAATTACCATGAATAAACATTAGAGTCAAGCCATGGATTAGAATAAAGTTGTAATGCCGATTAGAATAAAGTTTACCTCGATAGCATCAACAAGGTATCCAGATAAAATCGATACCCATACAGTCAAGATAGCAAGCCACCCAATTGCTTCCCAAGCATAAATCTCAGGATCCTCCTCAACTTCACCATCACCTTCCTAAAGAAATATAAAAAGGCTAAAACCATTAGAATTAAAAGCATCTCTGCTTGAAATGAAACTACTGCGTGGAAAAGATAGATAGCTATTTCCTTGATTCTGCATTTTTTAGACCCACCTCATCAAGAGAACCATAGAGATTGTGCTGACTTTTTAGTTGAAAGAAAAGGAAGCTTGCATATGCAATTAACATTATACAACTGCTAAACCTTGAAAGAGACAATGCTGACTCTCCAGAATGAAGTTCTGTGTGGGTGAAATGAAGCACAGCCGGAAACGTTGTTCCCATAACAGCCATTAACAACAATCCTGAATTCACAACAGCAGTACCCTGTTGCCAAATAGTCAGATTTAAATGTAAACCAAGAAAATGGAGTAAAATATCACCACCGGTGAAGAACATTTCCTAGAGCTCAAAACTTTGTACCTTATTGAAAGTCTGCACATTCTTATGATGAACAATCCCACCAGTGAAGAAAGCGCAACCAAGCACTAGGAGCATATTCGACAAGATTGATCCCAATAACGACTGTTGAACAACCCTAATCATCCCACTCTTTAATGCATAAATCGATATAATCATTTCGGTTGCATTTCCAAATGTTGCATTCAAAAGACCACCAACTGCAAAGTCCATTAAAACATTTGAGTTACTAGAGAAACTAACTGAACAGCCATCGATTAGAGATCAAACGAGGAACTACTTGAATAAACAAAATGACCAAAACAAGCAATGCCAGATCATGCTAGCAATTGTACCTGTTGGACCAGTATAGGAAGCAAGCTGCCTGCATGACGAGTATTTTTAAAAGTAAGTGTAGCACAATAGAAATAATATGAAATCCTAAACGGAGAATATGGGAGGCCAAATCTTACTCTGTAGCATAACCAAGACGTTCTGCCAAAGGTGTAATTCCAAGTAACGTGAAAAAGAAGACCAAACCCTGACATATAAAGCTGACTATCAAGGAATTATGAACCATGAGACAGATCATACAAGCCACGGTACTAAGCAGCAAAAAGATCCTAAAGTTAGAATGTTCGAAGATCCAAGATTTTATGAGTACATCAATAGATGATATAAAGCATCACAACGAGGTCATCATAGACCATATCCTCATCAAATCAAATAATTAGGAAAAATATTTGATTGTCTAGGAGCTTCTGTTTCATGAAAGGCTTGCTAAATACAAGTCTTCCACCATTTCTTTGTTCTCAAATCTAGTCATGTCATTTGCTTAATACAAATTTCAGAATGCAACCAGTAAGATCATGAAGAGGAGTACTACTTCTTACATGCTTTCCAGTTAAATAATGTAGCAGGATTGCCAAAGGACCAAACGGAAGTAACACGTTGATCTTTGCTTTAATCAACACTATTTTAGCACTTTCAAGAGGTCTAAAACGAATGTTGTTAGTCTTCCACCATCTTTTATCATCTGGGGAGGAACGCACATGAACCGTCTCACAGTCAAAGCTATGCGATAAGTTTTTCGCAACTGGTGTTCCCTTCAATGGAATATCTTCGTCAGATAGGTAATTTGTTCCCTCCTCTATCGATCCCATCTGCAAGCATAGTTATCTCGATCAATTAACCCTTTTCACTTCCAATACCAAAGACCCTTTTAGACAAAACTACAGTAAAATACAAATCTGGGTAGATTTACATGTGCTACCCATCAGCTACTTCATCTTCCACATGTCAACTCCGAAGCATTTTTAACTTAACAGAAAGAAGAAACCAGATCGAGTCGAGATTAGGACGAGGTTTAGTGAGTGCATGAATAGAAAGAATGAGGGGAAGCATTTACCAGACTGGAGATGAACTTGAAGTGACGCAACGAGGATATCCAGGTCGAATCCCAGCTGCAAAATGATTAAGAACTCCTGAAATGGAGCTGAGATACCAACCTCAAAAGGAAGAAGGCGAGAGTAAGACAAGAAACAATCGGGTCCCACTAGATTGGATCGTATAGGTTGATTCGGTTGCTTAAAAATAAATACTTGGGTGACCACAGTCGGCAAAGGCCAGACAGAAGGAAAGATCTTCGAAATAAGATCCTCGAGTTCACAAAAATAATAAATAGACCAAGCGATGAAGAAGACGAGAGTGGGTGGCGATTAGGAAGGGAAGGCAAGACGGCAAGCTCCACAGCAGCTAGGAAGCTTCTGCGAAATATCGTCCTCTTGCGTCTTCCCCGCTTAGCTTTGACTTATTTATTAAGTGTAATTTTTTATAAAATTAACAATAATAAAACAGAATAAGTGGGCGTACACTTGTTTGATCCACCCCCATTGTTAGTTTGGAAAAGAACTCAACTCATCCGTACAGTTAAAAATATGAGCTTTTTCAGTTTCAAAGGAGTAACTGCTGCGTTTTTTTTGGTGGGTAATTAGCAGAGGGTAAAAAGGGAGAAGCCCCGTAGAGAAAAGGGTTTTCAGCATTGGAGTCTTTTGCTTGTAAAAATCAATGTCTTGTGAGGCGATGGCTGCTCTGCTTCTGCAAGTGAAAGTGGCATTGGGCACGGTTGAGAAACGGGTTTAAGCGATTTCTCCTCGTCTGGCCCATTAAAAAAAAGGTCAATTCCAAAGTCAAAATGCTTCATCGCTCCATGAAGGCAGCCCCCCTGCCATTTATATCAGATTAGCATTGAAGTGCCAAAAAGAAAACACTATCCTAATCATCAAATGAAAGTTGGGTCCCTACGCCATTCTTATGTAACTTTTACAACTTACTTGATTTCACAAACAAATTCAAATGATTGAACAGAAGCCAGAAAGTGGGATTTCTTCCTTTCTACAGATCAAATCTATGATACCAAACTTCGGTTAAGGATATGCGAACTTCGACTGAGAACGGCAAGAAAAGAGAAGCAAGAAATGAAAACCCATATATCCAAAACAACACCACAGTCTAATCTAAAGAGCTTGAAGAGTTAAGGGAAAGAAGCTAGATCAAATTCGAGAAGGCTTGAATTTAAGCCATCGGCAAAAGATTACAGATTTACTGATCCAGCAAATCATTTCCCCATTCCTTCGGCTATTCCAGAAAAATTACAGGACAACAATGGCGTCATGCTTCTTAGGAAGACAGAGTAATTCAAGAAATAAAAAAGGAGAAACCAATATGAGAAATTATCAGTCTCTTCTCTCTCCCTCAAGAAAGGCTGGAAGGACGAAGGGGCGGCGGAGGTAATAGTTGACGAAGATTCTGGTGATGAGTTTGCTGATTCTGGTACTGACTCGCCGCTCCATTTTTCCCCGCTATGAACGCATGTTCCAGTAGTGCAGCTGCAGTCCATCTCTTCCGAGCTTCTCTCTGCAAACAACAGGCAATAAAATGGCGAAACTCCGGCGACGCGGTGGGCGGCGCCTCCGGTGGCTGAGCCATACATATAGCACACATCAAGCTCGCCCAGTCCCCAGGCCTCTCCACGGCAAGAGGAAACCGTCCGAGGTAGAATTCCAATATGCTAACCCCAAAACTCCAAATATCCCCTGCGTAGCCATTGTACTGGCCCTGATTTAGATCGGAATTGATTCTCTCGGGGCTCATGTACGCAATAGTTCCAACGGAGGAATTGCAAGGATCCATCGTCTGTTCCAAGATTCGACCGACGCCGAAATCGGCGATCTTAACCTGCCTCCGGGAATTAATTAGGAGATTCGAGGGTTTGATGTCGCGATGTACGATGCGGCGGCTATGGAGATAAGCGAGGCCGCTGAGAATCTGGCGAGCCAAATCGGAGAGATGATGTTCTTGAGGGATGTGCGTTCCTTCCAGGGAGCCTCGATCCATGTATTCAAGGAGAACCTGGATTTCGCCGTTGTGATCGAACATATCGTGGCACTTGACCACATAGGGATTGTCAACGTCGCGAAGGATCTCAACCTCACGGCACATCTGAAGCCTAACCGCGTCCTCGTGGTTTCCATAAATGACCTTCAGAGCATAGACGCGGGCGGTGGGACGGTGAATCACTTTGTAGACGGTGCCTCCGCATCCACTTCCGATTCGACTGACTCGCTCAAAGTCGGCGAGGCTGAAAACCTGATGCTTCTGCGGCTGAGGCTCCGGTGGACGGTTGCCGTTGTGGAGTTGACTGGTGGAAGGAGGAGGAGCGGCGTTAGAAGACGTCGGAGGCAAAGGGAGGGGAACAGCCAAAGACGTATTGTCCCGCTGCGGAAGAGGAAGGGTTAGATTCGGGCGGCGACGAGGACGATCGGTGGCCGGATTTACACCCTGCGGCGGCTGAAGCGGTCTCATCTCTGTGCCTATGATGATGACGACAACAACGACGATGAAGGAGAACCCAAAAGAAATCTGAATCGAACCCACCAGGAAAAAAAAACAAATAAATTGAAGAATTAGAAGAAGAAGAAAGGATGAAGAAAATCGATCTCGATGAAGAAGCAGAAAGAAAGTTCTTGGAAGAGGGGAAAGGGGAAAACCAAAAACAAAAATGAAACGAGGGAGAGAGAGAGAGAGAGAAGGAAGACCGTCCTATCTCTTGGTTTTTCTTCTCTCTCTTTATTCTTTTTTTACTTTTGGGGTTAACGGAAAGAAATTTATATATAATATATATATTAGATCGAGGGAATCATATAAATATTATGGAGAAGGACGGGGCGACGCGTGGGGAAGGAGCGTAAACAACACGAACCAGTGGAGTTGGAGCATTATTGGAAAGGTCAATTATTTCAGAATGCCACGGAGCGTGTTCCTTGGACCAATTGATATTTGTCTCTATGCTATGGCTCCGTGTGAGCGGTCCATGCAACCCAAGCCCGCTTTAAACTCAGAAGGCCCACTTCCCCCAAGAAGCCCAACCCCGGAGTACTGGGCCGTTTCAGTTGGCGACGGAACCGGCGGAAGGCACCGCGTTGTTTCACTTTTGGGCACGCCGTGGAATAAGAATAAGATTACCTTTGTTATTAAATAAATAGTTTATAAATCTGCTGTAGATATAATTAATAGTTCTTTTAATAAAAGTACATGAAGAATTGTTTAAATTGGAATTAAATTTGTAAGTTTAGCATGAAACACACATGAAATATAATTATGTTTTTAGATAGTTTTTACTGATATTAAAAATAAAAAAGAAATCAAAGTTCCCTTCCGCCCTTTTGTAGACGCCACGTCCAGGGGCTGGTCAGATGGTCAGCGCTCCTCTGAGAGCGGAGAAACCCTCCCTTGTGGGCCCCAGTTTTAGATCCAACTTTCAAACCTTTTATTAATTGGTGGCCTTGTGGATTCAAGTGAAGACACATCACATGCTCTGACGTGGGGGTAAATGCGTAATTATATGTTTCACTAGGTTGATGAATGTATAAGAAAAAGATGACTAGAAACAAAGCAGAATAATCAGATTATTAAGATGCAAATTAATTACATAAATATATATCAATTTCTCTGGATTCATAAATTTGGCAAACCTTTTTTTAGGAGGAGAAGAGCATTAGATTAAGTGGTTCGTAAATGATGTTTAATTACTCCCTAAATTTCAGCGCTCCTATTTTTAAGAATCCCAACCCCATTTCTCCACCATCGACATAAACTCAACCCTGTTTCCTTCACTCTCACCTTCCAACTCCATCTCCAATGGCTTCCTCCTCTGCAAACGCCCTCTTTTCCTCTTCCCTCGCACCCTCCATTCCCAAATCCCCTCTTCTCTCCATCTCCAACTCCTCTGTTTCTCTCAACCTCCTCCCCACTCTTCATTCTTCTTCTTCCGCTTCTTCTTCTCGCTGCAATTTTATTCCAATCCGCAGCGTTTTGAAGACGGTGGAAACCTTCGAGCTTCACACCTCCGATCTCGCCGACCCCACTTTCCCCAACACAAGATCCACCATTTTGGTCGCCGAGAAACTTGGAGAGGCCGGTCTGAAGCTTCTCCGGAGCTTCGGCGACGTTGACTGCGCTTACGACCTCTCGCCGGAACAACTCTGCGCCAAGATCTCTTCCTGCGACGCCTTAATTGTTCGAAGTGGCACCACGGTCAATCGACAGCTCTTTGAAGCGGCGAAAGGGCGGTTGAAGGTTGTCGGAAGAGCCGGTGTCGGTATTGACAATGTGGATCTGCAAGCCGCCACTGAGTTCGGTTGTCTTGTCGTGAATGCTCCGACTGCCAACACCATCGCCGCCGCCGAACATGGAATTGCGTTGCTTACTGCCATGGCTCGTAACGTCGCTCAAGCTGATGCCTCCATGAAAGCAGGTCGGTAATGGATGCTCTGTTTTGCGACCCAAAATTCAAAAACACCCTTTTGTTTTAACGATTAGATCTGCTAATAATTAGTAACCCAGGTTCCAAGCTCAAGAATTCTTTTGAAAAAAAATGATCTTGAACTGTTGTTCTTGGTTTTAAGTTGAAAAATCTGAGCAGGATTCTACTGAAAAAGCCTCTGCTTAAAGCTAAAAACTATTTTTTGGTCCGTACCTCTGTTTTGGCTGGTAGTGTATTGGCATCTATAAACGTATATGACACGAATCAATCACCTTGTCAGGTGAAAGATTTGTTCTCAGGCCAAAAATTCAAAGAAAGACCCAAATCCTGACCTGGAAAAAATATTGATTACTAAAACTATTTTTATTTCTTCACAACTTTTTTACTATAATTTCATTTATTTGCTAAATTTTAAAGATAAAAAAATATTTGTTTAAATTTATAAATATCTGGAAACACATGTTTAGGAAGTAGGGAGAAAAAAAAACAAAGAAAGTGGTTGGAAGAAACAAAAGTTGCATTTAATAATCAATTTATTTATTTTTATAAAAGTAAAATATAAACACTGGTCGGAAAGGCAGGCAGAGTGTGTGTGACACGTGTGTGTGTGTATTTGCATTATTAATATTTTTAAAAATAGAAAGAAAAAATGGAGTAACTGTGGAGAGTTGTTGAAATGGGTTTCCAGGAAAGTGGGAACGGAACAAGTACGTGGGAGTGTCACTGGTGGGTAAGACACTGGCAGTGATGGGATTCGGGAAAGTGGGATCGGAAGTGGCGAGACGCGCCAAGGGATTAGGGATGCAAGTAATAGCGCACGATCCTTACGCGCCGGTGGACCGAGCCAGAGCCATCGGCGTCGAATTGGTGTCCTTCAACCAAGCCATTTCCACCGCTGATTTCATTTCGCTTCACATGCCGCTCACTCCGACGACCTCAAAGATTTTCAACGATGATACCTTTGCTCTGATGAAGAAAGGGGCTCGTCTGATTAATGTTGCTAGAGGAGGTGTGATTGATGAAGATGCCCTTGTTAGAGCCCTCGATAGCGGAGTGGTTGCCCAGGTAATTTCAATCCTACGCTTTAGTTTCTATTGAATGGGAATGGAATGCGTTAATTTATTGGTGTTTGGTGAAATAGGCGGCGCTTGACGTCTTTGCAGAGGAGCCTCCGCCGAAGGACAGCAAGCTGGTGCAGCATAAGAATGTTACTTTCACGCCTCATCTTGGAGCTAGCACTAAGGAAGCGCAGGTTTGCTTTCTACACCTAAATTTGATGTGTATAATTTGTTCGATGAATTTAGGGAGGTAAGTAAAATTGTGCATTTTCAATTGCAAATGTTTCAGGAAGGTGTTGCCATTGAAATAGCCGAAGCTGTCGTTGGAGCTTTGAACGGCGAACTTTCTGCCACCGCCGTCAACGCTCCCATGGTCGCCCCAGAGGTACTGTCGGAGTTGGCACCGTACGTGGTACTGGCGGAGAAACTGGGGCGGCTGGCGGTGCAGCTGGTGGCCGGAGGGAGCGGGATAAAATCAATAAAAGTGGTGTACAGAACAGGGCGAACCCCAGACGATTTAGACACGAGGCTGTTACGAGCCATGATCACGAAAGGCATAATCGAACCCATCTCGGACAGCCACATAAACCTGGTGAACGCGGATTTCACGGCCAAGCAAAAGGGGCTCCGAATAAGCGAGGAGCGGGTGGAAGTGAACGCACCACCGGAGTTTCCAGTGGACTCGATCCAAATCCTGGTCTCCAACGTGGAGTCGAAGTTCGCCAGCGCAGTGAGCGAGAAGGGTGAGGTGGCAATCGAAGGGAAGGTGAAATACGGGGTGCCGCATCTGACACGTGTAGCGTCGTTCAACGTGGACGTGAGTTTGGAAGGGAAGTTAATCCTGTGCCGGCAGGTGGACCAGCCGGGGATGATCGGACGGGTGGGGAGCATTCTGGGAGAGAACAATGTGAATGTGAACTTCATGAGCGTGGGGAGGATGACGAGGAAGAAAAGGGCGATAATGGCGATCGGGGTGGATGAAGAACCCAATAAGGAAAGTCTGAGGAAAATTGGAGAAGTTCCTGCGGTGGAAGAGTTTGTGTTTTTGGACCTATAAGCTATGAAGCAAAATCACAGTCACTGGCGACATGTTTTTTTTTTTTTTTTTTTTTTTTTTTTTTTTTTTTTTTTTTTTTTTTTTT
>NW_019268530.1:103557-140263 GCF_002738365.1 Cucurbita moschata
TTTTTTTTTTTTTTTTTTTTTTGTTTTGATTTGTTTTTGCTTTCGTTTTTGTTCTTCTTCTTGTTTTTGTTTTTTGGTTTGGTGGTGTAATAGTTAAACTACCAAGGCAAGGCAGTTGGTGTTTTTATTAGATTATATATTATTGAGACTAATTGTCCCACGTTTTAAAAATACATGACATGAATTTATTTTTGTAAAAATTGACTTGACTTTGCTTCCAAGTGTGTTCTATAAACTATAATTTCCTAAAGAACTAACAATTTTGTCGATGACTTGAGAGTTTCTTTCTAAGTTTGGACCGGAAGAACTAACAAAATGTCTTTTTTTTATTTAATGCATAAAAGAAAAACGTGTGAAAACAAAAACTTGGAACTAGAAAAACGTTGATGAAGAAGTGTGACTATTTTTAAAAGTAGATAATTTAAGGGTGAAGAAACCAGAAGGAAGCAACACGAAAGTCAACGATTTGAAAATCAAATAAATTTGAATGAAAACGTACTTATGGAGAAGAGTTTGAAAATGGAAAAAGGACGAGAAACAATGCGTTCACACTTACGAGTGATTAAAGCGGCTGCAAAGTTGTGCCGCTGCCAACGACCATCCACACCAATTTTGCTTCTCCTTCTGCTCCTTTCCCAATAACATTCTTCTACTCTCTTTCTTTCCCATTTCAAACTTCTTTCAACTCTCCAACCGACTTTCTTTTTCGGGCTCAACTCTGCCGCTTTTGCAGCTTCTTCTGGTGCAGATTTGTGGGTTACGTTGCTATGCAGCTTGTTTCCCACCATTTCTTGCTACTGGTATGCTTCTCTTTCCTTATCTATCTCGTTTCTGGTTTCACCTCCGATGGGTTGGCTTTATTGTCACTCCAAACCCGCTGGACTACCGACACCCCTTTTGTGCCTGCTTGGAATGCTTCTCATTCCACTCCCTGTTCTTGGGGTGGGATTCAATGCGATAAAAACCTTCGTGTCATCACCTTGAATCTCTCTTCCTATGGGGTTTCAGGTCAGATTGGGCCCGAAATTGGGAATTTGACCCACTTGCGTACCATTGATTTGATGTCCAACACTTTTTCTGGTGCAATTCCTTATGAGATAGGTAAGTGTAGCCATTTAGAGTTCTTGGATCTCTCCCTTAACCAATTTGGGGGACAAATTCCTCATTCCTTAACAAGCCTTACCAACCTCACGTTTTTGAACCTCCATTCCAATGTTCTAACAGGTGCAATACCCGACTCCTTATTTCAAATCCTGAATTTGCAGTATGTGTATCTTAGTGAAAATAGTCTCAACGGTTCTATTCCTTCCAATGTGGGGAATTTGAAGCAGCTGTTGCATTTGTATTTGTATGGAAATCAGTTGTCTGGAGCCATACCTTCTTCCATAGGGAATTGTAGCCAATTACAGGATCTTTACTTGAACCAGAACCAGTTGGTGGGAGTGTTGCCCAATACTCTTAACCATCTTCATAATCTTGTGAATTTGGGTGTCAGCCACAACAATCTTGAGGGTCCAATTCCTTTGGGTTCCGGCAATTGCCAGAGTTTAGAATATATAGATTTGTCATTCAATGGTTATAGTGGAGGTATACCTGCTGGGCTGGGCAACTGTAGTGGCCTAACAACCTTGCTCATTGTAAATTCCAGCCTAACAGGTCATATTCCGTCCTCCATCGGTCGGTTAAGTAATCTTACGACTATCGATCTCTCTAAAAATCAACTATCAGGGAATATACCTTCCGAGTTTGGGGATTGCAAATCCTTGAAAGAACTGGATTTGTACGTCAACCAACTCGAGGGACGTATCCCGAAGGAATTGGGTTTGCTACATGGATTAGAGGTCCTTCAATTGTTTTCAAATAGCTTGACTGGTGAGATTCCAATTAGCATCTGGAAGATTGCAAGTCTCCAGCATATTATTGTGTACAACAACAACCTTTCTGGGGAACTGCCCTTGATAATAACTGAGCTCAAGCACCTCAGAAATATATCTGTGTTTAACAACCAGTTTTCTGGAGTTATACCTCAAAGTCTGGGGCTCAACAGTAGTTTAGTGCAGGTGGAGTTCACTAATAACCAGTTCGTTGGTCAAATTCCACCTAATTTATGCTCGGGAAAGACATTACGCGTGTTGAATTTAGGTTTGAATCAATTTCAAGGTAGCGTACCTTCAGATATTGGAACGTGTTCGACTCTTCAGAGGTTGATTTTGAGAAGGAATAATCTAATAGGGACCCTGCCAGAATTTAAGAGAAATCACGGCCTTCGGTTCGTGGATGCCAGTGAAAACAACCTGAATGGAACAATTCCCTCAAGTTTGGGAAATTGCATCAATCTCACCTCGATTAATTTGTCAAGCAACAAGCTTACAGGTCGTATACCTGATGAGTTGGGATATCTTGTGAACCTTCAAAGTTTGAGCTTGTCTCACAACATCTTGGATGGACCTTTACCATCTTCTCTGTCAAATTGTACCAAACTGGATAAGTTTGACGTAGGATTCAATTTATTGAACGGTTCTGTACCTCGTAGTTTAGCCAGCTGGAAAGTTATATCCACGTTGATATTAAAAGAGAATCGATTTACTGGAGGCATCCCGAACGTATTGTCAGAACTTGACAGCCTTTCACTGCTAGACCTTGGTGGCAATTTGTTTGGAGGTGAAATCCCTTCATCTCTTGGAGCATTGAAGAATCTGTTTTATTCCTTGAATCTCAGTAACAATGGGTTAACTGGTCAACTACCTTCTGAGCTAGCTAGTCTGGTGAAGCTTGGGGAGTTAGATATATCTCACAATAATTTGACTGGAAGCTTAAGCGTTCTTGGCGAACTAAGTTCATCCTTACTTGAGCTTAACATTTCTGATAATTTATTCACGGGTCCTGTGCCACCGACATTAATGAAGTTGCTGAATTCTGATCCCTCATTGTTCTCCGGTAACCCTGGGCTGTGCATCAGCTGTGATGAACTAGATGGCTTAAGTTGCAGCAGAACAAGCAGTATCAAACCTTGTGCTAGCCGTTCAAGCTCTCGTCTTAGCAATATACAAATTGCAATGATAGCTCTCGGAAGTTCGATCTTTATTGTTCTTTTGCTTCTCGGATTGGTTTATAAGTTTGTTTACAGAAGAAGAAACAAACAAAACATTGAGACCTCTGTTCAAGTGGGAGAAACTTCCTTGCTCAACAAGGTGATGGAGGCTACTGATAATCTAGACGAGCGGTTCGTCATCGGGAGAGGAGCACATGGCGTTGTTTATAAGGCTTCCCTAGATTCAAATAGAACTTTTGCTGTAAAGAAGCTTACATTTGTAGGATGTAAAGGGGGAAGGCAGAACATGGTTAAAGAAATTCGAACTGTTGGCAACATTAGGCATCGGAACTTGATCACTTTGGAAGACTTTTGGTTGGGAAAAGACCATGGTCTATTGCTTTACAGATACCAGCCGAATGGAAGCCTTTATGATGTGCTGCATGGGATGAATCCATCTCCAGCTCTAACATGGAAAGTCCGGTATAATATAGCCACTGGTATTGCTCATGGATTGGCGTATCTTCATTACGATTGCGATCCTCCTATAATACACCGAGACATCAAACCGCAGAATATACTTCTAGATTCAGAGATGGAACCTCGTATCGCTGATTTCGGTCTTGCAAAGCTGCTGGATCAGACCTCTGCATCGACGACTTCTTCTTCTTTTGCGGGTACAATTGGCTACATTGCACCAGGTATCATTCTACACATAAATTTTGAATTAGCTCTGGATGCTCGTGTTTTTTCTTTTTCCCGCTGAAGGATTGAATTGTGTTTTGGGGTTGTGACAGAGAATGCATTTTCAGCAGCAAAGAGCAAAGCTTCAGATGTGTACAGTTATGGGGTGGTTTTACTTGAGCTGATAACGGGAAAGAAGCCATCAGATGCATCATTTACGGAGTTCGGGAGTATCATGGCTTGGGTTCGGTCGATATGGAACGAGACGGAGGAAATAGATAGAATTGTTGATCCAAGGCTGGTGGAAGAAGTTGTAAACTCTGATGAGAAGGAGCAGATTAAGCAGTTGCTTATGGTGGTTTTGAGATGCACAGAAAGGGAGGCTAACAAGAGGCCAACAATGAGAGATGTAGTGAACCACTTGATTGATTCAAACACAAGTCATGTCAGGAAATATGACTAACCTTATTGTCTCTTCAAAGCCACTGTACTATTGAGACTCCCTTTGTCCCTGTTTGGAATGCCTCTGATTCCACTCCCTGCTGTTGGGCTGGGATTCATTGTGATCAAAACCTTGAATCTCTCTTCCTATGGGGTTTCAGGTCACCTTGGACGCGAAATTGCTTTGACCACCAACGAATTCTCTGGTGCAATTTCTTCTGGGCTACGCAACTGTAGCCATTTAGAGTACTTGGATCTCTCCCTCAACCAATTAGGTGGAGAAATTCAATCGTTGATGTCCCTTAGGAACTTACACGTTTTTGAACTTCGATGCAAATGGTGTAACTGGCGCAGTTCCCGATTCGTTACTTCAAATATTAATAAAATGATATGAATAAATGTTGACTCATATATCATATACTATTAATACACTTACAAGTACTAATAGACAATATGCTGTTTTGATGTCTAATAACTTTTGATATAATCTCCAATATTGATGAGACTAACAAGTTCTTCCAAAATTCAAACGTCAAAATCTTCTAGTTTTTTACACACAAGATACGGATTTTCAAATTGGGGAATGCCAAAATCTCAATATGGAGGAGACTGGAGCGTATACACACACAAACCTAATCATCAAAATTAGAGTAAAATGGAAATAAAAGAGTAATAATAATCAGATTAAGAAAGTGCAAAATTTCATAAAATGATCTGCAAATATTAAGCCAAAATTAGCTACCCGTTACAACTATAGTTAATCTTTCATAGAGCCCCTATGGCTTGATGAACAAACATTTAAATCATATAAAAAGGTCAACAAAATATTTATAACTATAGAAAGTACTCTTGTAAGTACACAATAACTACAAAAAAGAGGACGAAAAAGGGAATAAAGAATAAGACAGCATGGAATTGCCACTTGTTTGTGGAAGCTAACATATAACAACAGATCCCTCTTTCTAGAAAGAGCAAGATATCTCAAAGGTCTAAACAAAAATGAACGGTAAAAATAAAATAAAATGGCAACGAGTCCGAATGGCCGCAAAGCGAAGGAGGGCAGGCAATACAGCGACAGGTTGAAGCAAAATCTTAATAGTAAAAACCTCCAAATATTATTCATCAAATTTGAATGTTCATGAGCCTCCCTTCTGTTTCAAAGTGATCTTATCCCCGAGACTGAGAGCAATACCTTGAGTCTTGCTTCTTATTCTGATGTACCCACTCAACTTCTTATCTGCTTGCTTTTCAATGCTCACATTCACCAAAGCATCTTCTCCAAAAACACTCTTTGCATAAAGGTTAGCAGCAAGAAAACCACATTCGCCTTCCAATGCCGATCTGATGCAAAAAACAAAAGAGGAGAAAGAATTAAATACAAGTAGTGTGAGTTGGTGGTTATACCCAACAAAAAGCTTTTTAAAGAACCCTTGAATATGACATGGAAATTTCTATCCCTTAGCTTTCTCATCACCTTTGCACACCATGAAATATTTTCACAATTCATATAAAATGGTTAGTAGCACAAGCAAGGAGCGGTTCTCATTATAAACAATATTTATGGAATGGAAAAAATCAGGTAGTTCACATTTGAGACAGCTGATACCAACGGGTAGTTGCAACAGAGCAAGTCCCAGCAGAAAGAATTTTAAGTTAAGAGAACATCGCAGTAGCCGGAGATGGCGGAATATAATATGAACATCTAAACCGTTCTACAGTGCAGGTGTCCTATCCACATAAGCATAAAGCAACCAAAGGTAAGAGAGAGGGTACTAGATTAAAGGATCTTACATTGGTGTCAGGCACTTCATATTAGTCGACTTCATAATGTGATTTAAAAATTCCTTCTCATCTTGAATTATTGTATTCACAGCAACCTGCAGTCGACAAAACCCATAATCAAATTTTAGCGTAAGATCAATAACTTTAATACCTTGAAATAGGAAAAGGAAAGTTCACATTAAAAATTGTATATCTATGAAGCTAATAAGCAGTCCTATCTCTGCTGCACAAGCAAGGGTCAATGCCAATAAATATCCTTGATAGATAACACAAAGTCCAAAACCTTTCAAACATACTCATCAAAACGGAAAACAATACCAAAAGTAGGGAAGGCAACTTCCATGCAAGGCATTCTCAAGACATCAAAACAAGCCAATCCAAATCAAAAGTTTGGAAAAGTAATCTGATCATAGACAACATCCCGAAGTGCATGAATCCAGACCTTAACCACTCGATGTAATGAAACCTTTTTTTTTTTTTCAAGGTGCAAATTTAATAATGTATAAGGGCTTGCTGAGCTATCCTCTCCCATCGAAGAACTCAGACTACATCCATTGTCAATGTCAAGACGGCCTATATTCAGTTCAGAAAATTTGAACATTGAACTCTCTATTATATTCTTTCACCAAGCCCTGGTTGGTCATCAACGGCAAGTACAAATATAATTGTGGTAGCTTTAAGGCGAATGCAACCAAATAATATAGAGTACGTACCTTGTTTTCCCACTCAAATTCAGCCCACATTGCTCTAAATGCCACATCAGTACAGGATGCTGGAGAAATGTAATCCATGATATCTATGTGGATATCATTAAGAACGATGACAGTTCTCTCGAGCACATTAGAAGAAGTCTCATATACAATGTTACCAAATATGACTCCTGTTTCAGTAGAAGAAACCTTGATGTTAGCCTTTATTTGTTTGCTCAACTCCGGAGCAAGTGTATAGTTTTGAGGGCGTTCAACAAGTTTGAGGTCACCCATAGTGGCCAACTCTAGGCACAAATTCTGAAGAGTCTCTTTGGTTCTGTTAATAACTGTAACATCAAGAACAATGTCATAATGATGAACAGTGACATAAGCTTCTGCATAAACAGGGTCACTGAATCCAGTTAGTTGAAGAATGCGATTGAGTTTGTTTGCATCATCCCCATCCTTTGTAAACTCTCCAGTAGCACGTTTGAGATCATCTTGGACCTCATCTTCCAGTTCTAGCTGACTCATGCCCTGAAAAATGTTCACAGAATTAATGAAAAACAAGAAGCCAAGTAAATTGTTGATTTAGAATATGAGAACTTGAAAACTCCAGTATAATGTGCACAGGAATTGGAACTTGACACCATCAGAAATCTGGAAAAGATCATTCCAGAGCCCTTACGAATAAGATTATTCCACAAGGAACTCAAAGAAACAGGTATTGACATCGTATACCAATACTTAAAATACTTTTAAAAAATATATGGAATCCAACTTCATTCAAGCTCAATTCCAAGTTGGACTGAAATATGCTAATATCAATAACATTAAGACAAAACCTAATATCTTACATTACTACTTTTAGAGGAAAAAGGAGGAGCTTAATAATGACATGGAAGTAGTAACCTTCTATCAGAAGTAGCCCCCAACACGAGATATCTTCATCCAAAGAAAATTGAGATCAACCAGATTAAAAATTATTCTATTAACCTCTACAAACCATGATACAGAAAAATAGAAAAATCAAACCTAATAGTAATCTAAGAACCATACAGGAGACAGCAGGTGAAATGTTCATTACCTTCCTGCTTTTTAAGTGGTAAAAATCAATTAGATCATCTGGCTGGGCATGAGATATCTGTGCCCTGGCTTTTATCTCTTCAGTTTCATGGCGCTGCTTTTCAGCCAGCATTTTCACAAAGCTTTGTCTGCAGGATTGCAACCATATCTTCCTCACGTCATCGCCAGTATTGCTTAGCAATCTAATACAAAGGATAATCCGATCACGTGAATCATTATCAATTGGATGAGGAAGAAACGAAGATTCACCCAGTTGCAACAGAGAAACCATAATCAATAATGCCTGAGTAAGAGTTCTGTTCACTTCGACTTTGGAAGCCTGAACCTCTTCTAGCCTCAAAACAAGCTTTGTAAGTGTGCAAGCCACAACTGCCCCAAGGAAAAAGTCGCCAGAAAGAATCAAGGATCTCAAATTTCCAATAGAGGATAGGGATCCTTGAACAAGGGTAGGCGGGGACATTGCAGTCTCAAGTGCAGCACTTTGGGTAGCATAGGTTCCATCTGCAAGAATGGCAGGCCTTCTAGAGGATACCGTGGTTGAGCTTACCTGTTGAGAACTTTTTGAAGACTCTTGTGCCTCTCCTTCCTCTGAAGCTGTGTAGAAAGGAAGGTCACCAAGACAGCTTTTTATGCTAGAGATTCCACTCTCAACTTCAGAGAGCGAGAGACAGTACTCTCCAATGATCCAAAGCGCACAAGAGCACACTCTTGCCGCACGTATCTGGTAGAATGTGTCCAATAGTCTCGTAATGATAGAAACTCGCAATTTGGGATTTGTCTCAATGATCTCACGTACAAAAACGACAACATCCATTGCAGAAGCAACGTTGGTATCACTCAAGAAATCCATCAAGAGATGTACCACTGTGCTGGCGACCTCAGGGAACTTTATTGCACAGGTATGTATAGCCTGCACCAGCATTTGCCTATATTCCCCATTCTTCTCATGCTCTCCACTTTGAGTCTTCACCACCTCCTTCTTCAGCAACATAACGACTTCATCAATATTCCTAGGAGTAATCAATTCAAGGGCAATATCGATAGTTTTCCTCCTAATATCAAGATTTGGGCTGGAAAGTGCTCGAAGCACATCCATTACTAGTTCGACCATGATCTCCCTATGAGATATCTTAAGCTCATTAAGCCTATCGAGAACAATAAGCTTTACGTTATTATCACTTTGGGAGAGTAAAAGCTGGCAGTAAGTATTTGCAGCGGCTCTAATAGCCGTGGGAGCGGAGGAAAGAGATACAAGAGTTCCAGCGCACTCATAAATGACGGCAGTTGACGGAGAATTCAACAAAGATATAATGATCTTAATATATTTGCCTTTCTCAGCCTTATTGGCCCGGCAAACCTTCTTGATTAATTCTAAGACAACCATCTGAAGCTGCTCCCCCCAATCAGTCATCCTATCGATGTTAGTAAAGAGGTAATTGATGGCCCTTTCTTGGGCACAATTGAAGAGCATAAGAAAAGCATTTCTCTTACTTGAATTATCTTGCTCGGAGGTCAAGAACTTCTCGATGATCTCAGGTGCACTATCCAGTAATTGCTCCCCTTGAGGAAGCTTGTAAACAGACATGACCGCAAGCACCGCATTCCGCCGAACGAAGGGGTGGCGATGCTCCAAATTGGTGAGAATGGAAGGGATCAGTGGCTCAATGATCTCGGTCTCATTCAGACGGCAGAGAAATCGCAGGGTGACGCCACGAATATACTCGTTGGGATGCTGAAGATTGTTACGGAGGTTCTGGCAAATAAGAATCATCTCCGGCAGAACTTTACCGCGGGTATCAGTCTTGTCGATGATCTCCAAATACAAAAGGAGGAGCTTCTGGACGGTGTGGTCATCAGAGGGAAGCACGTAGCGTATAATTGTGATGAAAAGCTGAGGAATGGTTTCCCCATTAAGCAAAAGCATAATAGCTTTTTTCAATGCTTCAATCTTGGATTCAATGTCATTCCCTTCCAAAGCTTCCTTGATCTCATTCGCCATGGCTGGGGTGCCCTTGTCGAAGTGCACCAACAGAGTGCACGACTTCTCCATATCTGCTGTTCTCTTTGTTTGAGATCTCAAAGAAAATGAAATTAAGGGAACAGAATTGAGACGAAACAGAGATTGAATTCAGAAAATTCAAAGATCTAGGCTGAAACAGAGAGCAGGAATGGAAGAAACTACCTGATTTGCTTGGTGAAGGAAATTAGATCTCGAGAAGTTTGGTGCGTTAGGCTGATGTGAGGAACTCTCTACCTGTAAGAGGGAATGCAGATCTGGTCGTTTCAGGGACTAAGCAGTACCTGTAAAACAAACGAGAGTTGGAACAAATAATAATCGGGGAGATGAGAGAAACGCATGCTTCTTCCTGGAGCCTGGGCCCATTCAAGTAATAATGTGTCTATTAGGCCCATTCAGAAGGAACTTACTGAGCCCAAATTCCATAAAGGCCCGACCCATTGCATACGTATCCCATTAGTTCTTGGGCCAAAGTTCTTAAATGGGCCCAAACCCAGTTCTAATTTCGGAATTTTCCCCTTCTTCTTTTAGAAAATATAATAAATAATACTTAATTTTGAATTAGCTATGGAAAAAAAAATTATCAAATGTCACTTTCATTTTGAACTATTGTATATTATAATCTATTTTAGTCCTTCAATATGACCTATAGAATATATTTTTTGTCTTCTAAAGTTAATCAAATTTAAAAAGTTGTAAAATAAATATTTATATATATTCTGGACTTAAAAGTGAAAGATTTAGACTACAACTCACATTTAGTAAAATAAAATACTTACTCAAAATTTAAAAACATGAATATTAAGTGTTTATGAAAGCTACATATCCTCGGAGAACATATTTATTTGAAAGAGTAGAGATGGGGAGGAAGTCGAGGGTGGGCTACTGCCTGGAGAGGAAATTTCTTGGGAGTTGAAAGACCGAACACTTCTTCCAAGTTCAAGTCTTCCTTCTCCATGTCCCCGGGCAACTTCCAACAGAACCCGTGCAATAGATTGGCAAGACTCGACTGTATAACCTTGAGGCCAAGACTGTATCCAGGGCACATCCTCCTCCCGGACCCAAATGGCAACAGCTCGAAGTCCTGCCCTTTCACCTCCACGCTGCTTCCCACGAACCTCTCCGGGTCAAAAGCATGTGCGTTTTTCCACACCTCCGAGTCCCTCCCAATCGTCCACACGTTCACAAGCACCCTCGTCCCTTTCACTATGTCATACCCTGCAATCCGGCAGTCCTCCCGACACATTCTCGGCACTAGCATTGGCGCTACAGGGTGCAGCCTCATCGTCTCTTTCGCAATTGCGTTTATGTAAGGCAAATTAACCATGTCCCTCTCCTCCACCCATCTTCCCCTCCCGATCACTCTATCAAGCTCCTCCCTTGCCTTGCCGAAGATCTCTGGGTTTTTCAAGAGCTCCGACATTGCCCACTCCACTGTCACTGCCGAGCTCTCTGTTCCACCTGCTATAAGATCCTGCGTAAATGCCTTCACTCCATGCCTTTCAAGCTTCACTTCAAGATTGGGATCATCAGCCAATTGCAACAAAACATCCACCATATCCTTCGCCACATAACCCTCCACTCCCTTTCTTCTTTCATTATGTTCATCCAGCACATGCTCAAGAAATCTGTCGAATTTCTTGCTCAGTGCCTTCATTCTCTTCACATACCCCTGCAAATCCAAGAAATCAATCCATGGTATCGAGTCCCCAATGTTGAGCACGCCACTCAGCAAGAACAGCTCGTCCAACATTTTCTTGAACTCATCTGGACTAACAATCCCATTTTCTGACTCCTCTGTGTACTTCTTCCCCAACACCATTCGACTTATCACGTTCAAACTCAGAGTAGACAAGTAGTCTTTGAGTTGGATTCCTTCGCCGCAAGATTTGTATATTTCTTTAATCAAACCCTTCATTTCTTCCCTACGGATATACTCATAGGAATCGAGTCTTCTCGCACTGAAAAGCTCCAACAAACACATCTTCCGAGCTTGACGCCAATAAGGGCCATATTGAGACCAAGTGATGTCGGAGTAGTTATAGGTGGTGTACTTTCCAGCGGCGGTTTTGGGGCGGGACACGAAGTTAAGATCATGGGTTTTGAGGAAAATCTTAGCCATCTCGACGGAGGAGCCAACAACCACAGGGAATGAGCCGAAACGAAGCTGCATGATGGGGCCGTATTTCTTGGAGAGTTGGTGAATGGACTGGTGCGGCAGAGAACCAATCAAGTGGAGATTTCCGATGAAGGGCCAAGGCTTGGGTCCCGGCGGTGGATTGAGATTTGGACGGCGGAGGCGGCGGGAGAGGAGGAGGATGGCAAGAGTGGCCATCCATGCTGCTGCGTAAAAAACCCAAGAAGGAATTTGAATGTCCATGGCGATTAGAAACAGAGAAGGAAGTGTAGATGAGGGAGAGATGTTTGGTGGTGATGGTGGAAGGCAGTGATGTTGGAAAGGCTATAAATAGGCATGGAAATTGGGTAGAAAAGAAGTAGGGATGTGTGTAAATTGTTGAGTAGTTGCATGTAAATGGAAACCTAACTAATTAATTTCTATGAACTTTCAGCTGAAATTCTTGTGAAACACGACCAATGGACATGGATTTGCAGTAATTTCCATTGGACATTGTCGGGTTGGTAGGCACTTGCAAAATTTCAATTGAAAAAAAGTCCAATTCAATATAATTATATTATCCCATTAATTTCTTGGAACTGGGCAGCTTAAAATCTTTAGGAACCACAAAACAGAGAGGACAAACCCAGGGGCCATGTCAGTGTGAAACTAGTCGGGTGGTTACGGTACCATAATTTCTCAGAAATTCTCACAACCAAAAGTAATGGTGGACCATACAATGAAAATTTCCATGAAATGCAAATACTAATATTTTTCTAATACTTTATTGGCTGTTGCACTTCCATACCCAATTCCTCAAATAAAATATATATATATTTAGAAAAGAAAAATTCTCCTGATACGAGAAAAACTAAATTTGTAAGATTTAATACCATGTATAATTGGAGTAGAATTTAGCTTACCATTCCATTATTGTTTTCCTCAACTCCTTTTAGAGCTAGGGTAAAAGATGGTTGAATTAGGGTTCAACCGCCATCCCACGAGCTAAGGAGACGATGGGCACGAGACTCACAAGGGGTCGACCATGGACTTGCCCAAGTCTCTTTTCTTCGCTCATTTTTCATTTTGATTTGGTCTATTATGATCTATTTTAGAATTTCTCTATCTTTTTGACTTGGTGTCATACTTCATTTTGATTAACTTAGGACCAAGATTATATTTTGGACACACCTTCCTTCTTTAACTAAAATGCTTTTATTTCAACCAACATTTCTTCGTTATAACACCCATATAGATGACTTGATTTAAAAATGTTCGTTTTCTTTGAATTTTACAAACAAACTCAATTAGGGTAAAATAGATGGTAGAGGATTATCAAGAACCCTCTAAATGATAATTTTCTCATTTCTAGTTGAAATAGTAATTTTCCGCCCTATTCGAGTTGGGCATCTCTAAGTCGATGAAAAAATTAGACATAAGTGAGAGGCAACTCGAGAATATAAATATACGTCTTTGTCAGCTCACTCCAATAAACTTCAAACCAAATTATTATAACATAACATTCAAATTCATATTTGAAATTACACCACCAACTCAGTCCATCAGACAGAGTAAAGATGAGGCGGAAGGCGAGGTTGTGCTATAGCCTGGAGTGGAAATTTCTTGGGAGTTGTGAGGCCAAACACTTCCTCCATGTTCAAATCTCCACCCAATTCCCACGTAAATCCATGCACCAGATTGGCTAGAGTCGACATCACAACCTTTAGACCGAGACTATACCCAGGGCACATCCTCCTTCCAGACCCAAACGGCAGAAGCTCGAAGTCCTGGCCTTTCACGTCTATGTCCTTCCCCACGAACCTCCCTGGATTAAACTCATCTGGGTTCTCCCACACTGTAGGGTCTCTCCCAATGGTCCACACATTCACGAGCACCCTGGTGCCTTTGGGTATGTCGTAGCCTGCAATTTGGCAGTCCTCATTACTCAATCTGGGCACCAACATTGGCACCACAGGATGCAGCCTCATCGTCTCTTTTGCTATCGCATCCATGTATTCCAAATTCACAATGTCTTTCTCTTCTACCCATCTTTCCCTTCCAATCACTCTGTCAAGCTCCTCTGTTGCCTTCTCCAAAATCTCTGGACTTTTCAAAAGCTCTGACATTGCCCATTCCACGGTCACTGTTGAGGTATCAGTTGCACCTGCTATAAGATCCTGAAAGTATTTCAAACTAAGTTTGAGTTAGTAACTTATTTTATTCCGTTTATCAAGTAACCATTCTCTTATAGTTACCCCATAAATACTTATTTATTAACAGAATTCACCTGAGTTAATGCCTTCACTCCATGCCTTCCAAGTTTGACTTCAAGATTAGGATCCTCATCTAATTGCAACAAAACATCCACCATATCTTGTGCCACATAATCCTCCACTCCCTGCCTCCTTTCATCATGCTGATCCAACACATGTTCAAGAAACCTATCAAATTTCTTACTTATTGCCTTCATCCTCTTCACATACCCCTGCACATCCAAGAAATCAATCCAGGGTATTAAATCCCCAATGTTTAGCACACCACTCAGCAAGAACAACTCATCCATCATTTCCATGAACTCGTCTGGACTAACGATGCCATTCTCCGACTCGTCCGTGTACTTCTTCCCCAACACCATCCGACTAATCACATTCAAACTCAGAGTAAACAAGTACAATTTAAGCTTAACGGGGTTTCCAGAAGAATTGTATATTTGTTTAAGCAGCCCATTCCTTTCTTCCCGTCGGATATACTCGTAAGAATCAAGTCGCTTGGCACTGAAAAGCTCCAACAACCATATCTTCCGAGCCTGACGCCAGTAAGGCCCATACTGAGACCAAGTTATGTTGGAATAATTATAAGTCATGTACTTTCCAACCGCGGTTTTGGGGCGGTACACGAAGTTAAGATCATGGGATTTGAGGAAAAGCTTAGCCATCTGGACGGAGGATCCAACAACCACGGGGAATGAGCCGAAACGAAGCTGCATGATGGGGCCGTATTTCTTGGAGAGTCGGTGAATGGATTGGTGCGGCAGAGAACCCATCAAGTGGAGATTTCCGATGACGGGCCAAGGCTTGGGTCCCGGCGGGAGATTTGGACGGCGGAGACGGCGGGAGAGGAGGAGGAGGAGGAGGAGGAGGAGGAGGATGGCGAGAGTGGGCATCCCTGCTGGTGCGTGAGAAAGCCAGGAAGAAACATCCATTGGGCGATTTGATGATGGTGGTGAGGCAATGGAAGGGGTATTAGTAAGCATGGATATCCCAATTGTGTGAATAAATTGAGTGGCTGCAACTTATCTGGGCGTCGTCAAATATTTTTCCAAACATACAGTGAGAAAATGTGAGGAAGAATTTTAAAACTTAAAAACAAAAGAAACGTGGTGGGTGGGATGCTCCCGTGACTGGGACTGTCTAACAATGACGCCTCACCTGACTGTACTCTCAGCCTACACCAAAAATGAATCTTGGAGAAGCCTACGTAAATAATTGCCATTTTATTTTTGTCGTTATCTCTCGATCTTCTGGAAGGCGTAATTTAGAACGTTGAATGTCCATGGAGCCCCTGCTCGCCACTAAAATTACCGCCCTCTACTAATTTTTATTAGTTAATTAATGACTCGTTTCATAAATTTTTTCTAATAAAAATTTACCCAGCACCCTTGAGATGTTGCTAGTTTATTATTATTATTATTATTTTTAAGTCCGCATTAAAATATATTTTATTATTAAAATTCTAACTATTTTATAATAGAGTATTAGAAATCAAACTTTTTTTCCCCCTAAAAAAACGAAACATTAGAAAAGAATTTTAGGAGGGAACATCCAAAAGAGGAAGAAAATAATATTTTATGAGGGAAAATTTTAAAAAACAAAAAAGTACAATAGCCAATAGCCAATAGCATCCACACACACACACACGCACACAATCAACTTTAGATTTAGACAAATTGTTTTGTAATATTCTACTTTATACTTACCCCACTACAATAATTATTTTTAAAACAGTTTATTAAAATAATCAACTCTCACTTACATAAGAGACTTATCTGCTTTTTGTAATTAACCATATTTGTTATCTAATAATAAAGTTTTAAAATTTATTAGATATTTTTTTAAAAGTTTAAGACTTCCTTATAATTTATTACACATTTTTTTGAACTGATTTAACAATCTTAACTACAATACAGTTGGAGTTATTTATAGAAAGATCCAAAGGGTAATATGGTACTTTCATGTTTTCGATTTCCAGGACGCCGAGCAATTTTGAGAGCTCAGAGATTGCTCGAAAATCACAGAACCAATTCTCTCCTGCTGCTGCTGCTCACTTTCTTGTCCATGGTATGTACTTTCTCCTCAATTAGGGTTCTTATGGATTCCTATCATAGATTTCTTCCATTTCATCTTTTCCTCTTCCTTTTTCCCTTCAATTTTGACGAATTTGAAACTACTGTACTGCGATTTCATATTCTCCCCTACTTCCTCTTGGTTTGTGATTTGATTGAAATTTGGTTCTGTTGCCTTCTTTTCTGACGTTTTCTGCTGAATTTGCGTCAATTTTATGCTTTCTGCCACGTTCCTTTGGTTGCGTACAGAGAAAGCTTGGTGTATCTCACATCCTTTGAAAAGGGACGAATTCGCCTGCTCTGCTTTACCATTGCTTCTTTTTCTTACTGGAACTTTTGTTGGTTCCTTGAGATAATTGGTGGGATTTCGAGTGAAAAACACCATGGCTGTGCCAACTATTGCTCTGTATACCAGTTCACCCAGTACTATCTGCTCCTCCCCGCACCCTTGCCAGTTGAATTCTCATGCATCATATGATTTAGAATTTACTTCACGGTCCTCCTCCTTGGCGTCTACCACAGCGACTTCATCCCCAAATCCGGTAGTAGGCGGGTTGTCAAGTCTATTCTCATCAACTGCACCAAGGCACTCGTTGTTGTCGTCGAGCATTTCAAGTGGTGGAGATGAATTAGGTTCTTTTAGGCATGATAAAGGGGAGGAACTTAAAGAATTAAGCTCCTCGTTTCGTTATTCCCCAAGTAAATTCATTGGGTCATTCTTTAATCGGGATCAGAGCCCGGTATCGGTGTTCCAAGGTCCAGTTTCCTGTGGTTGTTGTGGGGTTGGGTCGGCAGCAAGAACCCCTCCATTGCGGACTGTATGGGAAAGGAGTGGGGAAGCAAGTTTTCATGGTCGAGGAAGTACTAACAGGCTGTTCAATGGGTTTGTGAGAAATGCATTGGGATCATGTGTGGACTATGATTCGCCGAGATTGGAGGTACCTAGTGATGTGTTAGATGTGGGTTCATCTACTTTGTTTGGAGATGAATTGACTTTCAATATGGAGGACAATATTACGGAAGGTAAATCTGAATCATATGCGAAGGATTTGCTTGTAAGTGCACAATCAAAGCACAAAATCTTTTGTGATGAGTCTGTGATCAAGGCTTTTTTTGAGGCCGAGAAAGCACATAGAGGACAGGTAATGCTGCTACCTTTCAATATTGACAGTGTTGTTATTGCCTTGAGTACTGATGATATTCATTAAGAAATACCCCTTTTTGGTGTTTTTCATTTTTCCTTAGACGCGTTTAAGTGGTGATCCGTACCTGGAACATTGTGTGGAAACAGCAGTGATGCTTGCACTTGTTGGTGCTAATTCCACAGTAGTTGCTGCAGGGCTTTTGCACGACACACTTGATGATTCTTTTGTGAGTCATGACTACATATTGGGGACATTTGGAGTTGAGGTTGCTGATTTAGTTGAAGGGGTAAGATACTGTGCCGCTCACACTTTCTTTGTCATTGGAATATTGTGAACCTAATGCATAACGGCAAGGCTTATTCTATTTTCTTGTGAGGAAGAAAATTGCAAATCTCTCGCTCATGCTATAAGTCTTTTATTGAATGACGAGGAATGAGTTCCTAATCTCTCGCTCTGTGTTATTTTTCCTAAATTTTGTTTTAGGTGTCTAAGCTAAGTCATTTAAGCAAGCTTGCTAGAGAACATGATATGGCCGATCGAATGGTTGAGGCAGACCGCTTGCACACCATGTTCCTTGCTATGGCTGATGCAAGGGCTGTCCTCATTAAATTAGCAGATCGTCTGCACAATATGATAACTTTAGATGCATTGCCTCTGATCAAGCAGCATAGGTTTGCAAAGGAGACCATGGAGATTTTCGTTCCTTTAGCTAATCGCCTCGGAATCTACAGTTGGAAGGAGCAGCTAGAAAACCTCTGTTTTAAGCATTTAAACTTGGAACAGCACAATGATTTGTCCTCGAAACTGATGGGATTGTATGATGAAGAAATTATACATTCTGCAATTGAAAAAATAGAGCGAGCTCTCAAGGATAAGGGAACCTCTTACCATGCTGTAACTGGACGGCACAAAAGTGTCTACAGCTTACACCGAAAAATGTTGAAGTATGCATTCGGCCTTCCATTTCTCTCTTATTCTCTTCATTTCAGCAGTGTATTATTTTCTGCCTGTCTTGTTCTTAAGAGTGATTTTAGGTAAATTTGAATTTGCTTTGTAGGAAGAATTTGACCATGAATGAAATCCATGATATTCATGGATTGAGACTCATTGTTGAAAATGAAGAGGATTGCTATGAAGCATTGAAAATCGTTCATCAGTTATGGCCGGAAGTACAGGGAAAGCTCAAGGACTACATAAGTAAACCAAAGTTGAACGGGTATTTCTGTAAAAGCAGTATCAGGTGCTTTATACTCTATATTTCTCCTCATATATCATTTGATCGTCAACAGGTATCAATCTATACACACAGTAGTAAGGGGTGAAGGTGACGTCCCACTTGAGGTTCAAATTCGAACCAAGGAGATGCATTTGCAAGCTGAGTTTGGGTTTGCTGCTCATTGGAGGTACAAGGAGGGTGATTCTAAGCACTCTTCATTTGTGCTTCAGATGGTGGAATGGGCTAGATGGGTTCTCACTTGGCATTGTGAAACTATGACCAAAGATCGATCTTCAATCAATTCTGTAAAATCAACCTGCAAGTTCCCTTTTCACTCTTCTGACTGCTCCTACTCTTACAAACCTCACTGCTTCCAGGATGGGCCTTTGTTTGTCATTATGATTGAAAACGAAAAGGTCCATGCTTATTGCTCTACTTGTTTCTGTTAAGTTTGTTATCTATCTCTGGTGCGAGAGTGCAGCTTTTAACAATTGGAAAAGGCTTTGTTTTTGTTATATCCAGATGTCGGTCCAGGAATTCCCAGCGAATGCAACGATGATAGATCTCTTAGAAAGAGCAGGGAGAGGAAGCACAAGATGGGCTCACTATAGGTTCCCAGTAAAGGAAGAGTTGAGACCTAGACTGAACCAGGAGCCTGTGAGCGACCCCAAGTGCAAGCTGAAGATGGGCGATGTGGTGGAATTGACCCCACCGATACCTGATACGTCGTTGATCGAGTACCGGGAAGAAATCCAGCGAATGTATGAGAGAGGCTTCACCGTAGCAACTCCACAGCCTGCCGGTTGGATGAGCTAACAGTGGCTTCGTTGCCCGTTTTCTATGCTTGCACTATAAATATCATGCTTCTATTATGGATCAGATTCTCTTGTAGCTTCTATTATGGATCAGACTCTCTTGTAGATAAATATAAATATTTGTACATGTCTGCTATTTGAGATGCAATGTGAACGGGTTTCAAACTGTTAATATATACATATACTTTAGCTTGCTACTCTCTGTACTAATTTCTAGCCTTGGTTATGTTTTATAATTGAAGTGTCCTTTTAAAGGTAAGTAATCATAACCAGTTCATTTCACTAACGCATATTTTCCAATCCTTGCCAATATAGCAAGTCCCGGTGAGGGCTGCCAATTCTAAGAACCCATGAAGGATTCTGCAACGCAGACATGGATAAGCAAGAGGAAGATATTTTAATGGCAATTACAAGCCCCAAAAGAACCAACGGAAGAACAAACCCAGAGCTCCAAATATGATGTCAGAATTCCCTTTCAGGCTCTACCCCAATGTCTTCTCCTTCTATTCCTCTCATTTCTCATTTTCCCATATCTCATTTCTTCTACATCTCATCCGTTCTCTCGCCATTTCAATACTCAAAACAGCAGGGGTGGAGCTCTACTTCAGGCTCTGCAACTTGTCGCCATGCAGCATTTGGATTGGCAATGACACCAAAATGCAATTTTGGACGTCCAAAAAGCACAAACCCAAAAAAGCCTTGTTTTGTTCGCTCCGGTGGGAACTCCAAATGGCAATTCTTTTTACAAGTTAGAGACCTGTCCAACAAATGCTTCAACAATGTCCATTTATGTATTTATATTTCGACTTTTTGGTTGAAGAGATAAAGAGATGAAGAGATTGGGTATGGTCAGGCATACGAAGTGGGAATCAACCATGGCATACTGTATGGCTGAGATTTATGAGTAAGTGATGAGGGTGGTGATTGTGAGATGTGGAATACGTAGTAGAGATGATCAAAAGGCAGCTTAAGAAGATAGGAAGGGATGCAGTGGACCAATCTTGTATCACAGAGAGACATCACAAGATTTGAAGATTCTGATGAATATGTCTGTGATACCAATCTGGACCATATTGAAAAGGTTCTCAAAGTTACAATATTAAAAAATCATCTAATGTCACATGTCTAAAATTTGAACAAGGATTCAAAATTTGGACGACCCACCTCAACATCTCTTGCAGAGGTTTAGATAAAAACAGACAGATTTGCATCAGCTTTGTCTTTCTCTTTCCCATTGTGTTGGGTTTGCTTTTAAAATCATTCAAAAGCAGTGAATGGAGGTTCGAAATTGCAGGCATTTGGGGCATAAATCAAAGCTGCAGATTTTGAAGGCCATTGGACATGCATGCTGTCAACAACATTGATTCATTTATACATTCTTTTTCTCTCCTAATTCAACTTGTTGCCATAAAGGTTGCTGCTTCTTTTATGAGCTTTTTTTGCTTTCGTTTTCAAACCCATATATCTAAAATCTTTATCATTTCATCAAACCAATACGGACTAACATGTTGTGGGGAGAAAATGTCTCCGGGGGGTAGAAAGTAAGATAGAGAGTTACATTATTCATAATTGAAAAAGAAGCAAAGTGTATCTGATTTGCAAAGATTGCAGCAAAAGGAAAAGAGAGACAACTTCTAAAACAAGCAAACTTTAATCTCTTTATGAAGCCAAGCCAAGCCAAACCAAACCAAAACCCCACTTGAGAGAAAGAAAAGAAAAGAAAAGAAAAGAACAGAAAAGGGAGTCGGTCAGGTCACTGAGTCAGTTCTGAAGCATCTTGGGGCTAGGGGTTGAGCCTCAGTCTGCAGGGGAAAATGGAGTTCAAAAGGATGTATGAGAGAGTGACTGATACGGAAAGAAGCGTGAGGACCAAAGCAAAACTGTAAATGAGGAAATTGTGGGGGTTAATGAGTGGAAAGTTGAGTTGGTTGGGAAGCACAATAAAGAACAACAAGGACAACAAGAGCAGCGAGAGAGAGAGAAAGAGAAAGAAGGGCATGTGTCTTGGCGCAGAGACCTCAGATGGGGTGAACAGTTTTAGCACCTCACAATGCACATCATCCCTGACAAAACACACACACACACACTCACACACTGTCTTAAAGAGAGAACCAAAGAGCTTTGAATTGGAAGCAAACAAATTGGAACCTCCCACTCACCAATACTATCTTACTCGGTTTCCTTTTTAATATCTTCACATAACTTTTCTGTCTATCATCCCCTGCTTTTTCACTCGTTTCTCTCCTTTCCAGTAACAAAAAGACTTACAATAAAACCATATGTGTTAGGTCATTAATGAAGTGTAGTGCCCTGTCCATCATGGAAGTCTTCAACTTGCATTGACCTGTTGAATAGAGAGGGATTTATTATGACTCCACAAGAGGGACGGGTAAACATTCAGTCATTTTTTAGGTATAAAGAATCTGAGGGGGAAAAGGAAAGGCAAAAATAGGGGAAGTTGGTGTCATAAAGGGGTGGGGGGAGGGGGTTTGGGTAGATCCTTCAGCCTCCCGGGCGTTCAATAGGAGGATGACAGCTGCAGATGATTTTGTTTGTATTGAAAAAGGAGTTTGTGGAGGTACATCACACCTCATTGTGTTCAGCAGTTTTGCAAAATCTGATGGCACTGTTTTCAAGGAATATGATGTGTAGAGAGCAAAATGAAGGGTGTGTCTATGATATTTTGTTTCATTTTCTCTTTCTTATATCCATTTGTATATCAATTTCTGCAACCAAATCAGAGACAAAAGAAGCAATGAAGGCAGAGGCAGAACCCAACAGAGGAGTAGTCATATAAACTGCAGACTGCAACTGAGAGAGAGAGAGAGAGAGAGAGAGAGAGAGAGAGAGAGAGAAAGAGAGATATAGGGTATCAGTAAGGCATCATTTGACAGGAACAAGCTTTTGCGACCCATGGATTTTGCAGAAATACCCATTCAAAAACTTGCTGCCCCCAACAACATACCCTCCTCCTCTCTGCCTTTCAACACTTTCAACCTTGCTCCTTTTTAAACATTTTTCTTCCTCTCTCTCATTTTTCCTTTCTTTTTTTGGTTCTACTTTCAAGAATAATGAATTCAGGTCCAAAGCCCTGCGTCTCTCCTTTCACACCAACTCAATGGCAAGAACTAGAACACCAAGCTCTCATATTCAAATACATGGTTTCAGGAGTACCTATCCCTCCTGATCTAATCTTCTCTGTGAAAAGAAGCTTGGATTCCTCCATTTCTGCAAGACTCTTCCCTCACCAACCCAGTAAGTAGCCGCCATTCCGTCCCATTTTTATCTCTTCAGATGCAAGCGGGTTACTGACTCTGATGTTTCTTTTTATTTTATTTTATTTGCAGTTGGGTGGGGATGCTTTGAGATGGGTTTTGGCAGAAAAGCAGATCCTGAACCAGGAAGGTGCAGAAGAACAGATGGGAAAAAATGGAGATGCTCAAAAGAAGCTTATCCAGACTCCAAATACTGCGAGAGGCACATGCACAGAGGCAGAAACCGTTCAAGAAAGCCTGTGGAAATCTCTTCAACGCCACCAGCTCAAACGCCACCGCCTTTAATCCTCACTTCAACCCGGAGCCTCTCTGCTTCCTCCCCAACCTCCTCTTCCTATTCTCTCTCTACACTTTCCTCTTCTTCTTCTCTGACATGTGAAACTCAGTCCTATCACCAAGCTCCTGCTCCTGCTCCTGCCCCTGCTCCTGCTGCTTATCAGGAATCCTCCATTCATCCATATTTGTATCCTCAATCATCATCCTCCAGACCTCCATGTTCTGATTTCTCTCCAAACAGTACAAACCCTCAACTCTTTTTGTACTCAGGGACTCATCCTCAAGCTGACAAAGACTACAGGTTCGGTGTTCAAAACTGTTTTCCTTTATGGGTTATTTTTCTTTTCATGGACTTTGATGATTAATATTATAAAATATGTTTGATATAAAGTATTAATTAATATAACATATGCTTAAAGTTTATTGGGTCGTGTGTTAAATAGGGATATTAATGGTCCAAGAGAGGGTGTGGGCGTGCAGGCGTTCTTTCCCTCAGTTGCAGACTCTGCAAGAAGCATAGGTGAGGTTTATAGTCAGCCAATAGGGATGGATTCTTACAAAGGATTCTCCCATGCTGTTTCCAACAGCCACCAAATTTACAGTTCGAAACAGGCGAGGCAACAACAAGAGCAACACTGCTTTGTTTTGGGCACAGATTTTAATAAATCAACAAGATCAGCTAAAACAGAGGAAGAAGATGATGCAGAAACCCAGAAGCCACTACTCCACTTCTTTGAGGATTGCCCACCAAAAAACTCAGATTCCTGGCTTGATTTAGCCACAAATTCAAGTATACAAAGTGGAAATTTTATTGGGTTATGAGTACTTTTGCTGCTCTGCTTGCTTCTTGTGCCGTAATCTGATAGTATCCTTCTCACTTCACCTCCCTCCCTCCCTCTCTCTCTTCTCTTTCTCTGTCTCTCTGTGCAGATGGTTAAAGTGCCAAATAAGGAGTTTTGGGGTTATGGCCAAAAGAGTACTTGTTAGTGATTGAAGTGCCTGCTTTTCTTCTTAGTTTGCGGTCAGGGAAGCTTTTCTTTTGCTAAAGTTTTGAATGTAAAACTGCAGGATTCTCAAGAGAGATTTTCTGTCCTTCGCTTTTCTTCGATATTTCTTTTTTCCACTTGCTGTCTCTTTCTGTAAGAAACATGTTTCAAAGTATGCGAACTTGCTTGTTTGAATGGAAGCACTATGACAATTTTCTCCCTAAGCAAACAGAAAATTTGCTTTCCTTGTCTTGACTAATAGGCTGTTTATAGAGTACTCTGAATAACAGCCTATCGTACTTAATTAAGCAAAAACTTGATATTTAACTCTCAGCTGAGCATGACATGCTTTTGGTTGGTATAACTAATGATTTCAATCTCTACGTTTACGAATCATTAAAGTTGTTCTATAACAAAAGTCCAAAAAAGGCTTTAAGCAGTCCTGAACCCACATCAAAACATAAAGATTAGCCGTTGTTTTCCAATGATAGAATCAAAGAACACTATGGCCAAGAATTCAAAGCCCATTCTAAAGAACAAAAATTAGTTCAAGATTCACTGATATCTGAGGTAAAACAGAGTACGAGTCGTCAAAGGGACAGAGAAAGGCAACACACAGTACATGTTCGGATTGGACATTACTTGAATGAATCCATCCAAGCTTCACCTGCAGCCAAAGGTAACACTATTGATGCTGGTGGTTTTCTTTTCTGTTCCAGGGTATCAATCAATTTCACAGATTCAGTTCCTCACAATCTCAGCTTGGATGGGTAAATTTCAACCGCATCTTTCATGAAACAAGGGGGAGAGTATAGAGTTTGAAAAATAAAAAAATGATTGAGAGTTGCCCAAACTCTGTAGAATACAAGAGATGAGAGTCGAATGAGGATGTGTTTAGGAGGGAGAAGGTGCGTGGAAAAGGATCTTGCAGCTTCACTGTTGATTGCAGAAGGATTGACAGTTCCTTCCGCATTTTTCAGCTCTGTCCAACCTCCAAAACACCCCTCCTTATCTCTTCTCTCCCTTTAATTTGAAATTTGCAGCTCCTACACTCCCAAAAATTTTCTATTTTAAGGCTGGCCAGACAAATCTTCAATTCTATCATTTTGCTATCATATCGGCTTTCACCCATCAAATGATTTCTAATGTAGATTATAATATTCCATTAACTTGTCTAAATGTATAGATAGTTCGTTAATACTAGCTACTCAAACAACTTAGCCCAAGAAGTCAAAACCTCAAATCTCTCCCATCCAAGTGTTGTTAAAATCGAAAAAGGAATCCATGTTTCTAAGCAGATCAGGACAAACAATATATGCAGAAGAAAAAAATGAGTTATTTTCTTTTTCTCCTTTTTTCAGTTGGGTATGATGAACTGATTGTTTAGAATCAGTGTTCTCGATTCTATTGTAACCATAAGCTTGTCACAAGTGCACAGTGACATTGAACTTTACAAGTCATCCCCCACGAATCTCTTTAAAATAGATGAGAAAAGAGATATAGGAAAGTGTTGTTCAATACAACTCACAAACAACCACATATTCCTTGAAAAAGTCAAAACTATTTGTCATAATGTCATTGGTGCAGGAACGTGAGCATGCATCCTCTTTATTGTCTTTTTGTTGTTCAACAAGAGTAAGAATTCAAACACATCAAGTAACCATTTGTATACCTCAGATCTCATGAACTTTTGACGTTCGAAGATGCAAAACAAAAAAAAAAAAAAGTGCAAAAATGATGACATTTCAATAAGCTTTTGAACTATTTAGTTAAGACGTTGAGTTGATAAGATTTTTGAAGGCCAAAGCAAACAGACCTTAAGAAACTTACCAGAAATGAGCTTCCCTGCTCAGAATCATAACTGAAGTTAATGGGTTAAAATTTGTGCAGAATAATCATAGAAGAGGGAGTTGGCTAAAATAATGTCAAGAGATAAGGCATTCAGACCTTAGCAGTCTTCAATTTGACCTTGATGTTAAAACACTAATAACTAACCATTTTCAAACGCCTCTATCTTAACACAGTAAGTGCTCCAAGGGGACAAAAAAAGACCTACACGAAATGACTCCAATAATAAAGAACAAGACCAAGACCAAGACATTAACTACAAAAAGGCCTGGCAAGCCACACCCACAAGGAAACATTAAACCTAACCACCTCCTCTTCAACTCTTAACCCAATCTCTTGAATATCAAAACACGATGATGCACACAAGCTAGCTCCAACACTCCTTGAATATCGAAACCGAAAAAATGAGGGTCTACCTGACTCGAGCTCAAGACTAGAACCATACTAGAATAAGGTGCAACGAATCAATCTTTTTTCTTTCTTAGAGTAATCTAATCAAATCAAAGACTTCAGAGAAAATAATTCTGTCCTATCCTACAGAGTTTTTGCATGGAAGCATATGTAGAAAATTATTCAATGGTCTCCCTGATGCGTTAACATAGGTCTAGAATGAACCCAACTACTGTTCAGATCTAAGGCAGTTCGCTGATTCTAAACCCGTAGAGCTTATAGATAATCAATAACTAGATAGTCGGGAATTGCATCTCGTAATAGATTCGCAAACACCCTTTTCACCAAAATCAGCAGTATCAGTGATAAACAAAACTGTTACACTACAATCAACATTACACGCTCAAGCAAGGAGAAAGTAGAGGGTGAGTGTATAATTAGTTTGTGATATTAAACAAACACAATCTTTTACAGCCATAAGGAACAGTGGTTAGCAGAAAAAGAATTCAACAACAGGTATGTATATCAAGCGGTTTCTTCTGAATTAACAAACTGTATAATCAGCATTGGACAAAAGAATGAACAAGAATTCAAAAATCACAAGAAGAAAAAACTCAACCAATCATCATATCATGTACCCATTTTTACACAACACCTGAGGAGACCCTAAGAGAAGATGCTTGCCCCTCATTATCCGCCTGCTGCCTCCTCTGTTTCATTTTCTTTTCTGCAGCATCTCAAGAACATGTTTTGTGCATCTTCCCAACCCCAAAGTCAAGAAAATTTACCTAATTGTTGCCCTTTTTTTTTTTTTTTCTTTAGCAGTGATTCAATTCAGTTAGCTCGATGGTCGTGATATCCTCAACCATACTCCTAAAGTCCTTGCCTCTGATGTAAGACGAAGGAAACGGTTGCCAATTGATTCAAGAAAAACCATCGTACCGGTCCTTGAATCTTAGGAGCTGCCGTCTCTTGAATACCAAAAATCCCACCACGCAGATTTGAAGTACTGCCGCAATACCAACAAAGAATAGCCCTACTTTCTTCCCCATATTGAGACTTCTCTTCGACCCTTCAATATTGTGGGAGTTGTTATTCCGACTCACTTCGGGTGGTTTTTTATTCGCGTCGGAGGATGCAGGAATAGGCGGCGGCGGCGGAGTAGAACGATGCTGGAGACTCGGCAGAGAAGGCGGTGGGGGAAATATTGGCGGAGGTGGAGATGAAGATGCAGGCGGTGGAGGCGGGACGAAGTTTGGGGACGGGGACGGGGGCGGTGGTGATTGCGGTGGTGATAGCGGTGGTGGCGGTGGTGGTGGCGGTGGCGGAGATGGAGGTGGTGGAGATGGAGGAGGCGGAGGCGGAGGCGGCGAGGAAGAGGGAATGGCTCCATCTCGAGCCTGAGACTCAACAAGAAGCGATAAAATACTGAAAGCAAACCCCGAAATGACGAAGATCAACGTAGAGAATGGGCGTTCCATTGCATTGAACAGCAATGAATCAAAGAAAAGCAGGATTGAAATTAAAATTTCCAGACCTCCCTCGCATCTGGGGCTTTACCCGAAACTCCTGAAATTGAAAACAAGGCCCAAATTTGTCCGTGATTCGGCAAAAGGGTTTGGTTTCCAACCGCTAAAATTGGCGTTGGAAGCCTGGGAACCCAAAAATCGTGAACACCCACCAAGATTGGGAGGCAGATTGGAGGGGCACTAGGGTTTGAGAGAAAATGAGAAGAGCGATGGAAATCAGGATATACGTACCCCAAAATCGGCATCCATAAGAACATGAAATGGATCCCCCAAAGCAAAATCTGCAGACGGAAGGATTAAGGAAGGGAGAAAATCATCTGCAGATGGCCATTGGGAGGGCCTGGAATCTGGGGGGTTCCTGAAGGGGTGGGGGATTGAAGAAAGGGGGAAAAGGAGAGCATAAGAAGGGGGAATTGGTGGTTGAGAGTGGAGAGAGAGAAGGAAAAGGAGGTGTTCAAGTCCAGTGTGGGATTGACTGAGTCACAGTGGTGTGTTTCTTTTGTTCTTCGTCCGATCTGTGTGTGTGTGTGTGTGTGTGTGTGTGCGCGTCTCTCTCTCTCTCTCTCTCTGTGTCTCACCTTGTGAGGGGGAGGGGGAGGGAGAGAGAAAAAAGGAGGCAAAATAAGATGGGGTTGAAGGCGGGGAAGAGAGAGAGCTTACGCGGACTTCAACAGTCGAACCTATTTTAGGGGGCTTCATTCCTTCGTGTGATTCATGGAGTGATTGATTAGGGTTCCTAAGAATCTGTTTCCTTTCCAGCCTGTTTTTAGGAGACACAACATCGAATCCCACTCATCTGTTTCAAAACATACCCTAATTATATCCCCCTTCTTAACTCTCTCTTCCATATTCATTATCTATATCACATTTACATTTTGTTACCCAACTTTTGTTTTTCCATTTTTAGTCCTTTCCTTTTCTTTCCACTTCATTCCATTATTCAATACTTACATCTCACCCATGTCGCCTCACTAGTTAATTAATTAATTAATCATAATAAATCTATTTCTAAGTATTTCTAATAATCCTATTAATCATCAACAACTAAATAGACATTTATTTATTAACAGATACAACATTTAATAGCTAAGTTAGGATATGCCTAAATGGGTGGTTTTCATATTATTTGTAAATAATGAGGAATAAAAGAGATGAGAGAGGGTACTGGGCTGTTAAGTGGGCTTCATGCTACTACGAACTCAGAGGCCCAATAAAAAGATTTAAGTTAAATTTAATGAATAATAAGAAATAAATAAATAGGGCTTTTATTTGGGTGAGGTATTTGGTTGGGTGAGGCATTTGGTTGGGTGAGGCATTTGGTTGGGTGAGGGTGGGGGGCCTGAGGTATTCGGTTGGGTGAGGGTGGGGGGCTTGAGGTATTAGGGTGAGGGTGGGGCATTGAAGGAAAGTAAAAGAAAGAAGAAAGTAAAAGAAAGAAGAAAGTAAAAGAAAGAAGAAAGTAAAAGCATCAAGTTCCAATAAAAACAAGGGAAAGTAAGTAAAGGGGTAAGAGAAGGAGAGAGGCCCATCCCTCCTCTTTCCTTCCCTTTCCTTTCCTTTGGATCTGTCTCTCCAACCCCAACATCCCTTCTCTCTCCACCAAATTACCAAAATGCCACTCCTCTCTTTTTTTCCTTCTTCTTTCCTTACATACCACAACAGGAAACCCAGAGAAAAATAAGACAAGTGGTGGGTTTTGTTTTGTTTTGCTTTGTTTTGTAATGGAGGCTTTAGGGTTTAGAGGGTACCTTTTGATGCTCTTCTCTTACCCATTTTCACAAACACATCCACACTCAAAACAAGAATCACAACCAGGAATGGGAAGGGTACAGAGGTAAATTCATTCTTTTTTTGTGATTTCTTCCCATTTTGCCCCGAATCCATCTTTAAATTTCCCAACCCTGCCACTGCTTCGTACGTATATATTCTCTGGGAGCCAGAAGGAGCATGCCTTGCCAACGCATGCACCCTCCGCTGCATTGCTCTGCTTTTACTTCACACACTTGGCCAAGAATATTGTGTTATTTTGTGGGGGAGAGCGTGAGTGGACGCTCCATGAAGGCGCGTACAGGAAAATCCTAAATAAATAAATAAATAAAACAAGCCAGAGGCACGCAATTTAAGGCACCTCGTTATCACCAGTGCTCAAACGCATTTGCGCCTCTCTCTCTCCCAATAGTCAAACTGGGTACCCTAACCCCTGCCCTTCCCTGCCCTTCCCTGCCCTACCCCTACCCACTCCTTCAATCCTCCAACATTCAATAATAATAATAAATAAATAAATAATAATAATAATTTACTTCCAATTTTTATTGTTGGGATTTAACTTAATACTTCAAAAAAAATATTAAATTTAATTAACTATAAAGCATGTTAGCTTAGTTGATTGATTAAAGTATTTATTTTTTCTTTTACATAGAGAGAAAAAAAAAAAAAAGAAAAAAAAAACCGCTTCCTTAAATTATATTTGGCGTTGCCTGAAATGTTGGAAGGGGGAAAAGAATCAAAATCCAACATTTTCAAACCTTAAACTAATTATATTAAAACTAACCCTATTCCGACCATCTATCACCTTCATTACCTTCCTAACCTACAAATTAACCCTAATTAAAAAAAAAGAAAAAAAAAAAAAAGAGAGAGACTTATTTCTAATTGCCCTACGCTAATAAGCTAAGCTAAGCTCATTCATTCCATAGAGCAAACATTGGAACCTGATGATGAGCCAATGTTACATCATTCTCCACCTCCCTATTTTCATCCCTCCCATCTTCATATTTTGCTTCCTCCATTGAGTAATACCCTTGTGAATACTCGCCTCCCCCAACCCCGACCCCAAACTCTCCGTTGTTCTGCACCATACAACACTTCGATGCCTCTGTCTCATTCCTCGAACCCATCAAATTCTTTGCCACATTCTCCTCTTGTTGATTATTGTCATCTTTGCCACCATTGTCGCACCAAACCATATCAACCAACTCCTGCTGGCTCTCATCGACGTCGCCATTCTCAGTGATGGCCAAGAGAGGCTGCGACGACGTTGGCGAAGCACATGCACTATACTCCTCAGCCGTCGACGGAATTCCATCTTTCAACGGCGAACGTTTCGCAAGGTCACTCGCAATAAGAGTCGAGCTAGAACAAATCCTCTTCACGTCATACCTACTAATGTCGAAATTAGTTACTGCACTCGTCCCTCGGAACTTGATGGCCGCTATGTCATAGGCCTCCGCCGCCTCCTCTTGTGTACCTTAGAATGATAAAAAAAACATAAGACATGATCTCCTATAGATTGATTATAAAATCATAACACGCATTTAATTTGATAATATAATGGTTAATTACTTACTAAATGTGCCAAGGTACAAATCCTTGTTTCCTGCAACCCTCCCAATTCTAGCTTGCCACCTTCCATGTTGATGATGTCTGACCAAAAACAAACAGTAAAAGAACCAAACAACCTTAAAAGACAATAGGAAAAAACATGAAAAAAGTGAATTTCAAGCATTAATTACACTACTAGTAAGCAACCAACCCAACAAATGAATTAATATTAATATTAATAATTTAAGAAAAATATATAGAATATATTTATGGTGTTGCCAATGATAATTGAAAAGGACTGCAGCTGGGACAACGTGCATAAAAAAACAACACAAACTCCATTATTAAAGTTCAACTTTTGGGTTTGCGCCATACCTTGTTACTCCTCTGTACATTGAAGCACCTCTTGAGAATCCACTGCTTTTCCTGTTCACACACACACACACACACACAAAAGGAACCTTCAAATCGCATCCCAATCCAACAAGATGCCTCGACGATGCTCCGTCGAGAACTCGACTTCAAACATAAACATTATCGGACCAAACGAAATATTACCTTCTCAAGTTGGCTACGAACTCCTGTCGGGTCATGTTCTTCATCTCTTCCAACTCGTTTTCGTAAGTGCTCAACTGCATAAATCATAGCGTTACGTAGAAGAACGTTGTATCGTCGAATATCAGACCAAAAAGAACATAACAGACTTACTGAAAAATTTATGTGTGTGGTTGGACCCCAATACTTAAGTGCAGCTAAATCATACGCTCGTGCTGCTTTTTCTTCCTTATCGTAACCACCTGATTAATAAAACCAGATACACAATGAATCTTCAATCTAAATAATACAACCAAATTTGATGATGCAAAATAATAAAGTGAAATAATTGAAATGACATAAAATAATAATACTCTATAATGATATGGATGGAATAAATAAGAACATAATAATTAAAAAGAGAAAATATAGGTCCATGAGATTAAATAAATAATAAAGAAAAATAGTTCTTCACCTACCAAGATAAACTGCATAATCGGATATTTGATTGATGCCACCAAACCAGACATCCGACCAAGAATTTTTGCACAAAAAAACATCAAAACAATCGTTAGTTTATTGCTCCAAAATTGTGGCTTAAAACGCTATCATATGGGGGGATGCTATTTAATTTTGTTACCTTGCCTTCCCTTCCTTGTTTGGCCCTCTTTTCTGCAGCTGTTGTCCCACAAATGGGCTTCATATCTCCCTGTCCATCTATGTCTATACAAAAATCCCAACAAAAAATCAAAATCAACCCAAAAAAGAATGGTTCGTTTAAGAACACAAGAACAAGGGTACCTCGTAACGCCACGAAACTGGGAGGTTCTTTGTCCAAAAGTATCAATGGACTTCCTAGGAACAGGTTCTTTAACCGGAGGCTTCCCTACCGGCATCGGTCGTTTCCGGGAATCCACCGCCACGTGCGGCGGCGATGGCAATGAAACGATGTCGTTATGCGAGTTGGGGCTCATCCCAAGAGATAAAGATCGAAACCCACACTCGTTTTGGGGACTCGAAGTCGTAGGACCTAACCACGACTTGTAAATTGCATTACCATTATTAGAAATTAAAGAGTGATGATCCGTCTGATAATGGTAATTATTATTGGTATTCGCCTGGATGAAGTTGGTGTTGTTATTATGAGTCTGATCGTTTGGCGGTGAGTTTGAATAACAATTCCCCAAAAAATCCTCAAGCTTTGGACTTTCCTCTTCATTCCTTGCACCCATTTCATTCTCGTACGACCTCCAATCTATAAACCCCCACACCCCCAAAAAAGATGAACAAAATTAAACAGAGCTTTTCTTTTCAAACACCTCCTCTGTTATTTTTAGTAAACAAGAACATACCGTGTGCGGCGGCGATACAGAGGGATCCGTCGGAGCGGAGAGGCATGAGAGGCGGGAAGCTGCTGGGGTTTGGGTGTTGGTCGTCGGCGGAGGTGGCGTCATGGATTTTGAGGTGGGGAGTGAGAGAGAAACCCAACCAATTACTCATTATTGTTCTTATCCAGAGATGATGGATTTAATTTTAGTTTCTTTTTTCTTTTTATGGTTAGTTTAGAGAGGGTGGAAATGGTGGAAATGAAGGGAGATAGATAGAGATGAAGTTGACGAAGCTTTTTGAGATGTAATGGGAAGGGAGAGTGGTATTTAAGGGATCAAAGTTTTGTTTTTTTTATTTTTTTATTTTTTAAAGAAAGTGGAATTTTTTTGGAAGAGAAAAGTAAATATTGTGAGAGAAAAAAAAAAAGGGTATAAAAATCCAAAGGGTTGTTTGTCTCCTCGTCTTCATATTCTCAGACCTCTGTTTCTCTGTTCCTCTGTTCCTCTGTTCCTCTGTTCTCTGTTCTGTAATGAAATTAGCTTAACACCATTGGAATTCGTGCCCTTTCTCTATCATTTTCTTTCCTTACCCTACTAAATCATTTTTTTGCTATTTTACCCCTTTATTTTCCTATAATTAAGAGGTTGTTTCCAACACTTGTTACCAACCAGCTCCTATCTTTTGGTCCCTCCTTAAATTCTTCGAACCCTAGTGATGTGGAGCTGAATTAGAGTTACGTCGTCCGTCTTTCTTTTACATGGTGTATAGTCAAGTCGATAGTACATACTTTTACTTGGTTTATTTTTACTTGATTGTTCTTCCTTAGCTCGATCCTTTTTAAAGATCTCGTTTGGAGTTAGTCGCATGTGCAACCGATATGGTAGCGAAGGGTCTATAAGAACAGTAGGATATCTTACTTATAACAATGTAGATGTTTAGAATGGGCGAGACTGAAGCAACCTTTTTATAAGTAGTGTGTTTACTATATTATTATATACATTAAATCCTTGAATTTAAAGCTTAAAAGCTGGTTAAGCTTGTTAAATAGTTTTTAAAATGGATAAACATAATTTAACGTAATTATTTTATTTTTTACAAATTTAGTAACAGGACATAATTATTTTTCAATTTTGGATTTTTTATTAAAGAAAAGAAGAATGCAGAGAGGACAAAACTTAAAATCAAGTTCACATGATGGATAGATCTTGGGCGTACGATATTTACTTTTGGTGGGTACGAGCGACAGCTCTCGTCACTGATCAGATCAATATTGCCAAATGATTCAACGGTCGTGATTTGTTTGAAAGTGGTAAGCCCCTTCAGTTCTGTAAATTCACAGCCACAGTTTTCTTTTTACTTTTTTACTTTCTTTTAAGCGAAAAAACAAAATTAAATTTTCTTAGGATAATGCCAATACATTACCGGCAACCGGCTACCGTTTCGTTTTGCCGACTCCAAGTTTGAAAACCACCGACTTCACTCGCGAGGGTGTTACGTGAATGTTACTCGCGTCCCCACCTGACCACCATCATTCATCCAATTAATAAATCATTGGGGAAAAAAAAAAAGGAAATTCAAGTTTTTTTTTTTTAATTCATATTTATAAATTTGAAAAAACTATTTAATGATCAAAATTGTGAAAACCGAGCTAGCTGGGGGCTACTGCAAGAAATCCAAGCACCCAGACAAAAGGGCCCATGTTGGAACAATACAGCCCAATGGGCTTGAAAGCAACGGCCCAATTGTTCGTGTTTCAACTAGACGGGCCCATGGTTGAAGATTTGGGCCCGTTTGCTTCTCGAGGTGGACTTTAGAATCATCTTTTCAAAGCACCCCTAAATATGTATCATACTTTATTCTTCTAATATGGTTGCAATATCCAATATAATATTTGTATTATAGGGATTGGATGTATTTGAAGTGTCGAGAAATGGGGTTGGTTAATTGACTTTAAAAGAATAATAATAATAAATGGCACTAAATTTAAGAAAAAAGTATGACAATTAAAAAAATAAAAAAAACAGTAATAATAATAATAATAATAATAAAAAGATTGAGGTGGATCGACGAAGAAGGTGTGCATTAACGTAAAGAGACAAACAGAAGAAATCTAATTCATGTTTCAGCTTTTAAGGGAATATCAAATTAAGCAAAAAGTTGGAAGGATTCAGGACACCTTTTGGTTTTGCTTTCTTATTTTAATCTTAAATCACACTTCTCTCGATTATCATCGTAAAGATGTATGGTTAACATCAAAATATCAATATGAAACTAACTCAAATGGTGACGATTATCATCGTAAAGATGTATGGTTAACATCAAAATATCAATATGAAACTAACTCAAATGGTGACATTGCTTAATTACCTTTTAATACATAAGTAATCTTTTCTGTCCGCTAAAGATCTTCCCTCAACAATATAATTGAACCAAAAAAAAAAAAAAAAAAAAATGCAATCAAGTATGTTGCAAGAGGCTACAAATTTATTAATCTCATTAGCTACATAAACGAACGTTACAAAACTTAAAACTTTATTATACTATCACATTAAACAAACGTAGAGTTTATAAAATTGAAACTACGTAAAAGCTATGCATGGGAAATGGATATGATTTAATTCTCACCTAACCCCAATTTAAAGTAAATCTTACTTTAAACCTAATTTTGCTTTTTGTTTAACATCTTCCTGTTGTTTGGCATTGTGATAAAGAAGCACAGGTGGTTTTCTGATAATAAGAAATTAAAAAAATTAAAAAAATTAAAAATAAATAAAAATAAATAAAAATAAAAATGCACAGTAGTGTAGCTCAGCTTTGGACAGAGAAATTAGGAATAAGAAAACTTGAAACCAATCAAATTGTAAATTCATGCAATTCTGATCATAAAAAATAAAAAGGAGTTTTGATCTTCTCTCCTTTCTATGGCTCTGAAAAAGTTATATTCTTTCAACACAAAACACTTTTCTGTTCTCTGCTTCCTTATTTTTCACTTTGTCCTCCATGTATAGCCATTCATTTCTCTCTCTCTCTCTCTCTCTCTCTCTAAAACTCATGTGCTCCCCTTCTTCTATTATTGTGGATTCTTCTCCAAATTCGAGGCATTTCTCCCTCTAAAACGCCTTTCTTTCCCTCTTGTTTCTGATTTTCATGAGAGTTCCTGACTTCCATTTGTTCAAAATAATTCAACAAGATTGATGGGATAATACATTGTTTCGGTGGGGGCCATGGGAGTGGTACCAAATGTTCGACGACATCAACTCTTAACAACTGCTGGATATGATCTTGAGCTTTGTGCTTTGTCGTCCGGAGGAGAACAACTTGATTCTGCGGCTAAAGACCTTATAAATCACAACTTAGTGATGAAGATCATGGTATATGATTCTAAAAATATAACAACATGGGCTATTTGAGATTCAAAATTTAAATACCTATTCTAACAGAACAACCATCTGATCCTATCCCGTTGTATTTGTTGTCCAGAAAAATCTTAGGATATTAAATTTTGCTCAAGTAAAAAAAAAAAAAGAGAGAGAGAGAAGATTAGAAAATATCATTAGAATTTTGAGTATAGGAAATGATAATAACACCAATAATCCATTTTTTTTAAAGAGGATCTTTTGCTAGCTGTTGTCTGTTGAGTTGTACAACAGTGAGCAACTATTTAGAAGCAGACTTTATATCTCACTCAATCATCGACCTCATGATCAGAGTGTCCTTTTCCTGAAAGACTGCCACCTCCAAAAAATTATTCCAACCTCTTCACATATATCTCTAATTCCCACCTCCGGTCTCCGTTATAGTTTCACATCTTTAAGAGAAATAAAGCACTCTTCTAACACATAATCCCCCCTCTC
>NW_019268530.1:141375-157092 GCF_002738365.1 Cucurbita moschata
CCCCCTAAAGTTCCAATGACTGAAGAAGACTCTGTGAAAAGAAAAGTGAAACAAGTTGAAGGAGACATAAATGAGGCTGAAAATGTGAGAAATGGAGTCAATAAAGGCGCTTGGACTGCAGAAGAAGATCAAAAACTGGCTGAAGTTATTGCCATTCATGGAGCGAAAAGGTGGAAGACGATTGCAGCCAAAGCAGGTGCTGCTTCACTCCTTTTTCAACTTCTGTTTTCCAACTTCAGCTGCAAAGCAAATTTGGCTCAATGGGTTTCTGAAATCTTGCAGGTCTCAATCGGTGTGGGAAAAGTTGCAGATTAAGATGGCTGAATTATCTCAGACCTAACATTAAGAGAGGCAATATATCAGATCAAGAGGAAGATTTGATTCTCAGACTCCATAAACTTCTCGGCAACAGGTCACATTCTTACCTAATTCGCTCTGCAATTTTCTCGTTTCAGTTATCTTCTGTTTCATAATCTGAAAAGGAGTTTTGATTTTCTGGGTTGGGGGGAGTGCCTGATTGGTTTTTTTCAGGTGGTCTTTGATTGCTGGGAGACTGCCCGGAAGAACGGATAACGAGATAAAGAATTATTGGAATTCTCATTTGAGCAAGAAAATGAACCAACATAGTGAAAAAGAAAGTGACATTCTCAAAAGAAAAGGGTGTAAAAGGAAGGTAGACACAGAGTTGAGGGAAGAGGAAACATCTCAAGAATTTGAAAGCAGCTCGAACTTGGAGTTTGATGTCGATAACTTGTTTGATTTTTCCAATGAGGGGCCTGATTTGGAGTGGATGAGTAAATTCCTCTAATTGGATATCATAAGCAGTAACTATAAGCTTAGGTTGTTAGTGCACTGCACTCTCATTCAAATCATTAGTGATTTATCTAAAATTTTATTGTTTCATTCATAGCCTTCTCCAAGTATTTGGTTGCGGATGAACTGGTTCCAACTAACTTGATCTTGCTCTATCTACTCTACCTGCGATCAACTATGAAAATATCATATTCCAAACTCCAAAGATTGTAACTCTTTAAACTTCTCCCAATATAATGAAAGACAAGAAAGTTCGACCAGCAAGAAACAGCTAGCGTGAATATGGAAATCTCCTAAATTTAGAGGGAGAGAGAGATTTTGTGCTACATATAGTAATCCCTCAAGTTTAGAGAGAGATTATGGAGTTTTCTAGTGCACTCAATAAGAGGGTATGGTTTAAGTTTTCTAGATATTGCCTCATAATCCAAAGCTGTGGTGGGGATATGAAAAGAATCATTCTGAAAGACAAAAAATAGTTCACTTTTTTTCACGAGTTTAGACCAAATTTTCAGATGGTCAGAATCAGACAAACAGTGCAGACCAGCATTCCTCCACCACATAACACTCGGCCTGATATGGTCAGAGTATATCTGGTCATTCTTGGATTTTACCCAAACAAAATCAGATGTGCACAAGTTTACAGAAAAGCTAAAGTACTAATCTACTATTATCTACATAACACCCAGACGGTCGCCAAACTCATTTGTTTGTCTCCTGCCTATTCCATGAAATTGGCCCCCAATACAGCTTACTATTATAATTCTATGTTCCCAGCTAACTTACCATGGAGAGAAACTTAACAACAAGAGAATTTGTATACCCAAGCATGTTGTCTTGAACTAATCTATTTTATGCAAAGACTAAACACAAAGTATGTCACTAGGCACCAGACGACGTGCAAAGGCTAAACACAAAGTAATTTGATCTTGAACTGATCTATTTCATCAGACAAAATATGGCACTCAGATAGGAATGAGCACTTGTGATGGTCAATAGCTGCTATGATAAGAAAAATATGGAACTGAGTAGGGTAATCGAGAATTTGAGCTTTCGTATCACTATTCGGAAGAAAATATCCTTTGGCTTTCATATTCTACGTTAAAACAACTAATTAAATAGGTCTATCAAATAAATCAATAAATAATTATAGACTATGGACCGTGACAGGTATGACTCTATAACTCATCTTGATATGTTTTTTTCCATCTGGGTAAGAGCCTAAAATGTGTAGTTTGTAAAAAAAATAAATGGACAAGTTTAAAGCCATAGCAGTGAGACATTACCAGACTGCACATTAGCCCCAAGCAATGGAGCAGGTAAAATATACCACCAACTTCCCATCAATTCCAAAGTTCTGCAAATAGGCACAGGAAAAATGATAAATCAATAAGATACCTAGCCACTAGGACTTGAAAAAACCTTAAAACTCATGTGAATATGAAAAACCATATATTTATTCTTAGGTACATTAACAGGTTTAAAAGCTGCTATGGACTCGGAACAATTTTATCCATACACGGCCCCTCAGAGAAAGGCTATACAAAAACGAATGTATAAAACATTGAGGGGTACTCATCTGATGCTACATTTGCACATGATCATGCTTCAGAAAGTTTCCAAATCTAGGTTTTTCGAGCCTTTTTCTTTCACCCCAAAGAATATACGATGATCGGTGTTTTCATAAATGATTCATGACCAACATCAACATCAGAGGTCTATACTCTGCACTTTCAATGAAGATACCCAATCAATTAAGATGTCAATTTTTATCGAGTTTTTGTAAGATATTTTCCATTTCCAGCCAATTCTTCTGAAAAGCAATTCCCCACCACCTCCTTTTCTTCTCCCAAAAATTAAAGAAAACAGAATACAAACGCAACTCAAACATCAATGGAAGAAATGAGTCAATATCAACTCACATTATATAAATCAATAAGTGTCGCATCTGGACCTGTTGAGAGTGCACAGTTGACAAACACAAACTTCAAAGAATAGAAACAATTAGGATAGTGAATTGTCGTTAGTTTCAAGCGAATTGGCAGACAAAAAAGAGACTATTTCATAACTCAGATGAATACCGAGATGTCTCGATGAATTGACATCAATAAATCTTGATCGAAAACCACATCAAAATTAAACAGAAACTATGAAACAGTTCTTCTATTATCAGATCAACTAAGTCTAAAGATTGAATAAAGCTCAACTGTTGAATGCATCAAAATATAGCATAATAAGCTCAATTTGAAGATGAGTTTGTTCATACATCGTCAAGAAGCTCATCTTTCCGAGTAGAAATAGAAGATTCCGTTGAAGCCATCATTTTGCCCCGTCGTGGACGGCTGGAATGGAACTGCCACCCCTCCGTCTGGGGTACAATCTCCGACTTGGATCGGAAGATCTTGTTTGGGCTTTGCATTGGGCTTCAATTGTTCGGTCCATTGCAAACTCAAAAAAATTTCTCCATTTATTTTTCGATTTTGTTTCTGGTTTTATGTCTTTAAAAATATAGAAAATTGGTCGCAAATTACTTCGTACTTTTTTCATTAATTTTAAATATTAGCGTGACAATTTGTGATTGGTTCAAAATTTTCATCCAACGCGTCAATTAAAAAGAAGGATATTAATTGACGCCATAATTGAAATAATTATATCCATCTTTTAATTATTAGACGCACATCAATTTTTTAATTTTTTTTCGTTAGTAAAAATAAGAAATTTTAATTATTCTCTTAGATTTTTAAAAATATTCTCTAATTTCAAAATTGATTTAAAAATAATATATACGAACTTGTGAGAATTGAGGTTAAAAATGGAACTTTTCAATTATGCATGCAACCTAATAAACATGCAAAAAAAAAAAAAAATTAAATTAAATTAAATCAAAGAGATTAAAAGGTCGAGATATCGAACAGGTCGCCTTTTGGTATCAGTAAGTTTTCGATCGCCTTCCACTGTTCTCCTCCCGAAGCCCAAATTCACTTTGAGAGCTCATCAAAGAGATAAGCTATAGTGTTCGACGACATTCATTCATGGCTTCCCAAATGAGCAAGAAACGAAAGGTTACTTCGTTTGATTCATGAGCTATTAAGAGTCGGATGCCTTTTTTCGGTTCATCTAACGATCATTGTTGTTCTTAATTGGATTTAGTTTGTCGCCGATGGAGTTTTCTTCGCTGAGCTCAACGAAGTGCTGACCAGAGAGCTCGCTGAGGACGGCTACTCCGGCGTCGAGGTTAGGGTTACGCCGATGCGTACTGAGATTATAATCAGGGCAACTCGGACACAAAATGTTCTAGGTCATATTTTTGTTTCTGTTTTTTCAAAGCTCTTGGCGGAAAATTTATAATTTGGATATGAATCATCCTCTTTAGAATGATGCTTTTTTTAGTTTTTTTTTTTTTGAAAGAATGTTCAAATTGATGTCCGCAGGTGAGAAGGGAAGAAGAATCAGAGAATTAAATCTGTTGTTCAAAAGCGGTTTAAATTCCCCGAGAACAGTGTTGAGCTGTATGCTGAGAAAGTCAACAACAGAGGTCTTTGTGCTATTGCTCAGGCTGAATCTCTGCGCTACAAGCTTCTAGGAGGGCTTGCTGTCAGGAGGTCTATCTTATTTTCTATTTTGAAACTAATTCGTTTCAAAGATAGATACAATTTTTCATGTTCCTCTAGATATTTATTCGTACTTTGAATTCTATATTCAGAGAGAATGTCTTCCTAGTGTCGTCCATAATCTGTATTCTGCAACGATAATCTCCATGTATGTAATAATCTTTGGATGGGGTATGGTCAAGGTGTTCCTTAGAAACTGTCTAGACATTTAAAATTGTGACTTGTCTTGTGGTATGCATGATCTTTTTTATATTTTGAGCATTGCATACATCCCTTTTCCAATATGTATGGGTTAAGAGATCTCTTCAAAATGCTTATATGTAGTGATGGAGTTTATAGTTTCCTAGAACTGTTGTTCTTGCATAGTTCTGGGGGTTCGGAAGCTCCACAATTTTTTTATTTTTTATTTTTTTATTTATAATTTGCATGGAGGTGAGCAAATGATACTCTGTGCCTAAGAGGATTAGCTGTATGTATTGATATGCACATGTTAAGGTAGACACATTTATACACCTTGCCTTGCCTGCCCTTCTTTTTCTTTTTTCATATACTTTAGGGAGTGCGTTGTTATTAGGTGGTTTATTTGTTCATAGTCATCCTTGGTTGGCCCATTGGGTAAAGGTGCAAGCTGCAAACTTAAATGAGTTTGAGGTGAGTTTGAGGTCTACAAACTTTCTATCTAAATGCTTTTAAGTCATAGTTTCAAGGAGTTTCTGGATTCTGATTTGTAGATCAAATAGTTGTCCCTTGGCTCGAGAGTGACAACTTGACCTTGATAAATGTTCTTGATCACATATTCTTCTTCATATTTATGGTTTTTGGTGTTGTTTTTATTTGTTCTAAGAAATTATGGAAGTGAATTTATACTGATCGTGCTCAATTTTTAACAAGAACATATATACTGAACTCATGGGAATTTTTGATGTTCCTGTATTCCGTAGTTTCTTGATTTATATATTTTATTATTGGTGGGCTGATCTTTCTTCCTCATTTTTACAGAGCTTGCTATGGTGTTCTTAGATTTGTTATGGAGAGCGGGGCGAAAGGATATGAGGTCTGTGTTGTTCCAACTGTTATTTTCTTCCACAACTTTTCTGGTAAGCCACAGAAGAAGCACCTCTTTCATGTCGCTTAATTGTTTCATTTCTATATGCAGGTCATTGTTAGTGGTAAGCTCAGGGCACAGCGTGCAAAGTCGATGAAGTTCAAGGACGGATATATGATATCCTCCGGTCAACCATGCAAAGATTATATTGACTCTGCCGTGAGACACGTCCTCTTAAGACAGGTTAGCTTTCACCCTTAATCGAAAGAATGTCTTCACCATCTTCCATATTGTCAATTGAATACCAATTGATTGTGATTATTCATCGTCTAGGGTGTTCTTGGGATTAAAGTTAAGATCATGCTTGATTGGGATCCTAAGGGTAAGCAAGGACCCACCACTCCTTTGCCTGATTTGGTTACTATCCACACACCCAAGGAGGAGGAGGACCACATCAGGCCATCATCTGCTGTTCCTCTACCACCAGCCGCTGAAATAGAGATTCCAGAAGTATAATGCTGAGAGTTTCCATACTCACTTGCAGTATAGGAGGAATGAAGAGATTAGTCATATATTAATTCCTAGAGTTTAATTTATGGGATCTGAGCTTACCTCTTGTTACTGTTTTTGTTGCTTACTATTGGTTTGAATCTGGAGTTAAAATTTTTGTAGACACTTTTAAATGAATAACACAGGCGTGGTGTTAGTTGAATCGTGTCTTTCAAGCCTATTAGTTTTGGCCATCTGTAAATATGTAGATTTTTTTCTTCAGCCTGTTGAAACAGTATAGTTTACTGTCAATCGATCATTTATACTGACATTCTAATGGCTGATTGAGAGACCTATGAAAGAAAAAAAAAATCTACGTGGATAGAATTTTCATTGATGGTTGAGTTTTATGATTATGAAGTTTTACTCAACATATAAAATATCAATATTAACACCACTATTTCAGTAATTCAAGAAAATTTAAAAAATATTTAAGGTATTTTTACTTTTAGAGTTGATTATTATTTATACTTATATTAGAGTTAATATTCGTATTTATAGAAGATATTAAAGATAACGATTAATATTCATATCCAACCTCTGATTTGGGGTAGTGATATAAATATATATTCTTATTTTTCTTACCCTTACAGAGCAGGTGGACCTTTTGAATGAGTGGGCCTCTGAAAAAGCCCAATGCTGTTCAATCTAATTCTCGAGAGACCTACTCTTTCTGGCCTCTCTTTCCCTCCACCATCCCTCCTCCTTCCCTCCTCCGTGATTCAAGCCCCACAGATCCTCCGCTACTCGATCACAGTGAGTCATATTCTACGTTCTTGCTTCCGTCATCTTCTTTGTTTCTTCGGATGTTTTGTAGCTTTCTGTATTATTCATTCATAACTGCAGCTCACGGTTCGTTGAAGCATACAATTGAACTTAAAACTTGAATTCATGATTCTGATCGATTTTCTGTTGCTTTCGTTTATTCTTTTGGAAATTTATCGATGTACAAAATAGACATTGATCGGAAGTAATCAACTCCTATTGTTTTGTAATGCTTCGATTGTGATTTTGCAGTTGAAGACGTAGCAAAATGGGAATTATTGAAAGAATTAAAGAAATCGAGGCCGAGATGGCTCGGACTCAGAAAAATAAGGCCACGGGTACTGGGCTTCATCCATTAATCTTTTATCATCAGTCTCTTCCTTTTACGTTGTGCATATACCAGAATTTGCACGTCCTTTTTCTGGTTCGTTCTCAAAACGGTGTCTTTTGTATTTCTCAAAATGCAGAATATCATCTTGGTCAGCTGAAGGCAAAGATAGCAAAGTTGAGGACGCAGTTGTTAGAGCCTCCAAAAGTACGCATATCTTATGTTTCCCAATGTCTGCTGATTACTTCATTTAGTTTTGTAAGCTATGTTTAAGTGAGACCTGTGCGAATGCATCTGCTTCTCTCGTGATGTACTCCCTTGTTATTGGAAATTGACAGTTCCCTATTAGTTCTAGTGTTTTCATCAAACTACACGTCGATTTGTGAATAATTCACTCGTTATTGTCACCGAGAAGTTCAAAATTTAGTTCAATATTGCCTCTTTAAAAGAATTCTCTAGTAATTAGTTTGAGCTAGGTAAATACAAATCCTTTTCTTTTTTTGGTCGTTATCTTTGTTTATTTCCTAAAAAAGTCATAAATCCGAATTCATTTTATCAATCATTTAGCTAGTTCATGATGTATCGAGGATGATGCATGAAAGAGACAAACGTAATAAGAGGTTTCTGTTTTCCTTCCCTAGGCTTTATAACCATTTATCCTCTTTCAACCATTTTACAATTCTTATATTCTGTGCGCTTGATGCATCCTGTTGTTTGTTCTGCATACTAATGAACTAGTTCATAAAAGTCACTGTTTGACGTACTTTGATAGGATGGTAGTTCTTAAATCTTTGTTTTCAGAACATCATCGATTTTATTCCATGCTAAATTTGCCAAGACCTACTCTTTGTTATTTTTTCTTGGCCCCCTTGTATGGTGTGACTAGTGAAAATTTGGATTTCTTATTTACTATTTTTCACATGGTGCATTCAGGGTTCAAGTGGAGGTGGAGAGGGTTTTGAAGTTACCAAATATGGCCATGGGCGTGTTGCACTCATAGGATTTCCCAGGTTTTTGCTGTTGTGACTTTACAATAGTTATTTCTTTTAAAACTGGAGAAAAGAGATACTTGAATTTGATACCGGAAGCAGACCCATCTAGGGGCTCTGAACAAAAGCTTGACTATAAAAAATTTTGAACCTACGTGCTCCGATCATCCAGATGTTTGTGTCCAAACCATGTTAGGCGTCCTAGTTTTTCTTCTCTTCTTTTGATAAGAAACCAGAGCTATTATCATTCTAATTTTTTTTTTTAAATAATTAATGTGGTTGTCAATTTTTTTTTTTAAATAATTAATGTGGTTGTCAATTTTTTTTTTGAATCGAGTTTCTGGTTCGATATGACCTTGTAGAATTTATTACGTAGTAAGTAATTGTTGTCTATTCATCTATAGAATAACATTGTTTTGATATCAGAGAAATCAACCTGACAAATCCTTCCTTTTGTAGTGTGGGAAAGTCCACACTTTTAACAATGTTGACAGGCACTCAATCAGAAGCTGCCTCCTATGAGTTTACAACACTTACTTGCATTCCTGGGATTATACATTACAATGACACCAAAATTCAGCTACTTGATCTTCCTGGAATTATTGAAGGTGCGTCTGAAGGAAAGGGGCGTGGTAGACAGGTAAAATATTATTATTATTTTTAGGCTTATACCACACAAGAAACCGTTTTTTAGATGATATGATCTCATTATCTATTTTATTTTATTTTATTTGAAGAGTAGTTAAACACATTCGTTTTTGTACCACATGAACCACTTCTCTTCGAACTATTCAATATAATGGGTATCATGGATGTTAAATTTTCTTGAACTCTATTTATAGGTTATTGCTGTTTCCAAGTCTTCAGACTTAGTCTTGATGGTTCTTGATGCCTCAAAAGTAAGTCTTAACTGCCTTATTCTCTTAATGTGCTCCTTTTTTTTGGTATATGATGAATTATTTCACTTTTTTTATGTTCAGCGCTAAAACTAAGGTCTCTGATAAAGCCCTATGATTGAGTTTTCACAGGGAAATCTGGAACAATAATAAAAACATTAGTTCTTCATTTGCAAGAACTGTTTGAAAGTCGAATATCAATTCATGTTTCCTATTGGTTTTTTGTCTCTTATAAAAAAAAAAAAAAAAAAAAAAAGAGTTTCCTATTGGTTTTTTTGTGTTTAGAGAATATTGTCCCTTCCAAATGCATGACATTCACATGGGTCTCGTCACAAGCAAGTTTTTCTCATGATATGCTAGGTCCCTATAAGGCCAGTATTTTGTTTTTAAACTTCTTAGTCATAATGACGACTGGATTCTTCTATTTTATTAACTATCTGAATATGCCTATTAATATATGCTACATTTTGGAATGTTTATTTGATATTGTTTTATTTTCCATTCTACTGTTTTATAATCAGTTCACAATCATTTTCTGTAGTTTACTTTAATTTCTTTTGAATTTTTAGTTCTCACCTTCTTATGGGTGTAATTTAAGCCAACATTCTATGATATACAATTTCAATGTATCTTTAGAGTGAGGGCCATCGCCAGATTCTAACAAGGGAGCTGGAAGCAGTGGGTTTGCGTTTGAACCAGAGACCACCTCAAGTAAGTTTTGGCCTTGCTAGTTTTTTCATTAGTGTTCCCATTTTCTACTTCAATTTGGCTGAATTAGAAAATTCTTCTCATTCATCCTTGTTGATTGGTTAATCAGTTGGTATTTCAATTTTCTCTGCTTTAATTCTTACATGCAGATATATTTCAAGAAGAAAAAAACTGGTGGTATTTCATTCAATAGTACACTTCCTTTAACTCATGTTGATGAGAAGCTTTGCTACCAAATTCTACACGAGTACAAAATTCATAATGCAGAGGTATAGCTTTCAATTGAACTTAGATGACTGGTTTTTCACACTTAATTTCTGATCTTTAACGTTGGGTTGCCTGCCTTCCATGGCATAAGTGATTACTTCCTTAAACGTTCTACTTTTTGTTTTTTTTTAAATAAATTTTTTAATTTCCAATTTCTTATTTTTTGGGAAACTAGAAGAAGTCCATATTACTGAACAAGAAGTCACAAAACTAGTCATATGTGTGGTCGTTCCCAAACAGAATATGTAGGATACATAAAAAGTCTCTCCACTTAGCTATGAAGAGAGAATAATTGAAAACAAGTTCTACTAAGCTATTGTGGTTTCTATCTGGTGCTCGTGGTTAGCATCAATGCTGATTCAAATATGACAAATCCAATTTAGTGCAGATTGAGCTTTATTTGTTTTTTCTTAGAATATTAAATTACATATGGTATGGGTGGATTTAAACCTGGATGCCTTAGCTAAGCTAAGTTGTCTAGTATCTATGGGACCAGGTGGATCCATCCCTGCAAAATTCTTTATTTCCAATTATAGCAGGTAAAGAAAGCAGGGGCAAATAATATTTAGCATATTCTTGATAACATAAAACCGATTGTACTAGAGTTTATCTCCAACCTTTGGAAACAGCCGCTTTGTTCCACTTTGTACTTTTTCTCTCGGTTTCCAACTGAAGCCCAAAACTTTTGCGAAGTTAGGTCACCTCTGACAGAAGGTTCCAAGTATTTGGAGGTTGACCTTTTGGTGAGGAATTTAAGCAGCACATATGCATGAATATTTTTCTCTTTCTTCTGTATGATTTTTTTTAACGTTTTTTTTTTGTGCATGTTCATAGATAGAGGATATTAGGCTAGTTTTACACCATTCTACATCTAAAATATCCACATGCCCGTTATGTTTGATTTTTCTGAAGACTTCTCAATGGAATATGTCATTTTCTCCAGGTACTCTTTCGAGAGGATGCTACAGTTGATGATCTTATTGATGTAATTGAGGGGAACCGCAAGTACATGAAATGTGTGTATGTCTACAACAAGATTGATGTAGTTGGTATTGACGATGTAGACAAGTTAGCCCGTCAGCCCAATTCTGTTGTCATTAGTTGTAATCTCAAGGTATGTTCTATCATTTCAGTTTCCTCCTAGTTTGAATGGAGAATTTAATGTTTATTTGCCTTTGGATATTCATATTGAATAAATATTGTAACATGTCTTGCATTCTCGCACTAAAAAATCTTCAGCAGTTTTGCTTCTGAGTTTTGAATGTAACGTGCTGATATGCCCAATCTTTTCTGGTTTTCTCTAATCTTCTATTTGTTTAAATAATAAAATGTTACCATATATTCTGAACCTGTAGTTAAGTTACATTCACATCACATCTGGTGTGAACTCAAGGTAGTATAAGCAGTAGATCCGTTGTTTATATGTGACTTACCAGTTGAAATGGATTTTATTTGGACAGTTGAACTTAGACAGACTACTATCTAGGATGTGGGAGGAGATGGGCCTTGTTAGGGTTTATACCAAGCCTCAAGGCCAACAACCTGATTTCTCAGATCCAGTTGTTCTTTCTGCTGTATGCCTTACCCTCCCTTTTCCCTTTTTAGAACCATTTATTGATGTATTTGTTCTAATCCTTTTCTTTTTGACACTACTCCATGAATGTAATTCTAGGATAGAGGTGGCTGTACAGTCGAGGACTTCTGCAATCATATCCACAGGAGTTTGGTTAAAGATGTTAAATACGTTCTTGTATGGGGTACAAGTGCAAGGCACTATCCTCAGCATTGTGGCCTTGGTCATGTTCTTCATGACGAGGATGTGGTCCAGATTGTTAAGAAAAAGGTACAGAAAGTTGTTTGTCTTGGCTAATTTAACTGGGGCCTTTCCTTAGTAATTGTTCGAACTTTTTGGAACCTATGACATGATTCCTCACTATTCTTTTTTATTATGAAATGAAAGATTTTATTTATTTGTGTATTTTGGTTGTTAATATGACACCTGCAACCTGCAATTTGATTTTTCAGGAAAAGGAAGAGGGAGGGAGAGGTCGTTTCAAGTCACATACAACAGGTCCAGCTCGAATATCTGACAGAGAAAAGAAGGCTCCTTTAAAAACTTAATTACAGCATTTGATAATACCACGTAGATCTGGAGTGTGCTTGTTTGAAGTAGAGCTACTACTCGTTGAAGATTGTGACATATCCGGTTAGTTTTATATCCTCAATCAATCCACGAAGGTTTTGATGAGCGATTATTGTGTTGCATTCACTGGCTTTGCTCAGCAACGGCAAGTCCTTCTTAGACCATGATGTTATTGGAAGTTATTGATAAGAAATCCTTTGTATTTTAAATGTTTAGATTGACTAGAACTACAATTCCATGCAATGTTCTCAAAATTATGAATTTATGAAAGATAGGCCAAAACTTTTATCTGTTAGTTTGATTTAAATATTGAAATTTGAATTACTTTTGTGTCTAATTCTTACTGTTCTCTTATATATCAGATTGTAGTATATTGATAGAAGAAACAACAGCTTCTACGGAAATGTTGCACACATGTATAGAGAAGGCACATAGGAGTTTAGAAGAGCAGACATGGATTTAGTATAGTAATCGGTAGAATCATTTGTTCTTGTTGTAAATAACAATTAGGGTTCTTCTATTACAACCTGAAGAACGTATTGCCTTGTATTGAACGTTCTGAATACATATTTTGTCTACTAATATTGACCTGTCAAATGTACATGTGCACAAAAATATCCCTACAACATTGAACTAGTTCAGAAAAATGCTCATTTATGTAGATCTTATCCAGCTGTACCCCGGAGATTTTTTTATTCCTCTTTCAGCCATCATATTCCTAACCCTCTCTGCTTCATCCCATTCCTTCCTCTGAGCGTATGTATTTGCCAAAAGCACATAATTTCCTGTATTCTCAGGCTCCATTTCAAATAGATGCCTAGCAGCAATCTCCCCCAACTCCACATTACCATGGATCTTGCAAGCTCCTAGCAATGACCCCCATATTTTAGCATCAATTGCCCTTACCTTACCCTTTATAAGACTGTATGCCGTTTCAACCTCACCAGCTCTTCCTAGGAGATCAACCATGCAGGTATAATGCTCCTTTAGCGGCTCAATGCCGAAAACCTTGTTCATAAGTTCAAAAAGCTTGCATCCTTGTTCAATCATCCCTGCATGGCCACAGGCATTTAGTACACCAGTGAAACAAACTTGGTTTGGCTTTATACCTTCTTCTTGCATCTTGGAGAAGAGATCCAAGGCTTCGTTGGCGTTTCCATGGTCAGCAAGGGCTGTGATCAACGTACTGTAAGTTACCACATCTCTATCCTTCATTCTGTTGAATTCTTCTCGTGCCTTTTTAATATCGCCAAATTTTGAATGCATGTGCATCAGTGCATTGGAGACAAAGAGATTCCGATCTGCATTTCAAACAAAAAACCAATAAGACATTAGCATTTTTATTTTAGAATAGAGAATTGTCCTTTACTTTTGTCTTGTCTTCTATGATTTATAGGCTTTAGAACTTAGAACTCAATGACACAGTTGGACAACCTATAGAACAGATCTTGTTCGAGTAAGGTCATTGATTTATAGGCTTCAAATCAAGCCCTTGCTCGATTCTACATTCTATCATATTAGTCAAACTCAAGTGCTGGAAAGCCTTTGACCCTGAATATAGCATAACGAACTTACCACAGCACCCTTTTTCAACCTGGTTAGTTAATTTGCTGGCCATCTCAACATCCCCCAGTTGAACACAAGCTGATATTGCTCCTACAAATGCTACCTCATTGGGTTCCAAATTTTCTTCTTTCATTTTCTTGTACAATTCAATGGCCTCTTTTGCATGCCCATTTTGAGAATAACAAGTCACCATTGCTGCACAACACAATGCATCTGGTACTGATATTTCACTGAAGATCTTTTCGGCCTCTACGATGTTGCCGCACCTCCCATAACCTGCTATCATAGCAAGCCAAGAAACTGGACCTTTCCCTGGCATTGCATCATACAACTGCTTCGCAGCTTTCATGTTGCCGCAGTTGGCATACCCAGCCACCATAGTTGTCCAAGAAAATGAATTTCGCTGCCCCATTTTATCAAACAACTCCTGTGCATCATCCATCATTCCCAACTTACAGTATCCTCGAATCAAAGTAGTCCAAGCAACGATATCCTTATCGTCTATTGCAACAAACACATTCCTAGCATCCAGCATGAATCCACATTTAGCATACATATCCATCAGCGAAGTTAGCACAATCTTGTTTCTCAAGAAACCCAACTGCACAATCCTTGCATGCACTTGTCTTCCTTCAGACACCACTGGTATACTAGCGCAGGCCAAGAGCACGGAAGAGAATGTAAACGCTGATTCCAGAACGCCTGCGTGCTGCATCATAGCATACAAGGATATGGATTGGCCAAAATGGTAATGGTGAACATAACAGCGAATGAGAGAAGTCCATGTGAACTGATTTTTGAAGTTGGGTATTTTGTCGAACAGTTCGTGGGCATAGAACAAAGTGTCAGGTGGAAACTGAAGCAGCCGGGTGAAGAGACGGCGGAGAAGATGGGCTTTGGGTGAGGATTTGATTATAAGGGCATGAGTTTTCTTGAGTTCGATGACATTTTGGCTAAGGTTGATGTAGTGAATAATGGTGGATGAATTTATGCGACGCCACCGGAGGGTTGGAAGAGGGCGGCGAAGGGCGGCGCTCATGTCATCACACGAAAACTCATAAAAGAATTAATATACAAACTAAATTGAAATTTGAGTACAAATCATGAATATCAAATTGGTAAGGCGCCTACAAATTTCAAAGGGAAGGAAAAGTAAATTATAGGAGAACGGTCCACTTGCGGATGTTATGGAAGGATGAGTGGGCACACGTGTTGATGAGCCACACGTGTGCTGATTAAATGGGCCCAGCCCATCACGCGCGATGATGTAAAGTCACTAATGGGCTGCCCCTCCAAATCCAAATCCAAATCCAAATCTACCACGCTTGCATTGTGGGCCCAAATCCCAACTTGAGCCCACCAAATTTCTATCACCAACTCATAGTGTATATGTAATATTTCTCATAAAATACATAGTATTATTACTTTATATATCATGGATATGATACAAAAATAAATAACGCCAAAGTATAAATTTATATTTTTATGATAAATCCATTAGTAATATTTAGAACTATAATATTATCTTTTTTTTTAAACAATTTTTTTTTTGTTTTGTGCACAAAACCTTATCATTAATATTAATCATTATATTTTTCAATATTATAAGTTTTTTTTTTTTTTAATGAAAAAGTAAGATTATTTTTAAAAAATATTTATTTTTAAAACAGGGTAGTTAAAGAATTTATTAGGTTCAATAGTTGTTAATACTATTCAGCTTGTAATGAGACAAGTTTATTAAATAAAGTAAGAAATTGTCTATTCAAACTCAACTGTTTCATCAATTATTCAATGGAATAGTTACTCGAAGGTGACGAAACATAGAAAGTCGATATCAACTCCCACAATGGTTCAATAGTTATTAATAAGAAATACTGTTCAATTTTTAAATTCTTTTACAAATTTTTAGACCAATAATTTCGATGTCCTTCCTCCAATTGAAACGTTCCACCAAAAGATATTCGGTGCATTCTTTATTTTTAAAAATAAAATGAAAGTGCTTCTTGTATGAATTATGAAAAAAAAAAAAAAAAAAAGGAA
>NW_019268530.1:157679-174811 GCF_002738365.1 Cucurbita moschata
CCCCCCCCCCCCCCCCCCTCTCTCTCATATTCCATTTTTGTTTCATTCCCGGTTATGATCTCCACGAACTCGAGCTTCAATATCTCTATTTCTCGTTCTCAAAGTCTCTTTTTACTTGAATTTGTAAGTATCGATGATCTCTCCAAAATGACTATTCCAAATTCTGTACCAAAAAAACGTTTCTATATGAATTTATTACAGTGTCAAAATGTTGCATCCTAACACGCATACTACTTATAAAACTTGAAGTGTTGTGGTTGACACTACGAATATATTGAAGCATGTGCATATATCTATTAAGTTTAAATTACTTAATGTATACTAACTAGGGCGTCTCAGAGTTGTCCATACATGGTAGATTTCCATTTCCATTTATTGGTGGTTAATTTTGATTTAATTTTAAAAATAGTTAACAAGAAAAAGAAATAAAAAAAAAAAAAAGTTGAATCAACGACTTAAAAAGGATAAATTAAAGTGGTTAGCTCTAAAGTTGGAATAGCTTAATTACAAAAGGAGAAGCAAGGACAATTATATGCTGCAATTTAAAAATTTAAAAATATATATGAAGAACTAATAATTTGAAATAATTTTTAATCATATAAATGAGAGTAAAATTATAAAGTTTACTGAAATTTTAGGGGGACAAAGAATTGTGTCATTATTTAAAGAAGTAATGAAAGTAATAATTAATAATTAATAATTAATAATTAATGATTAATGAACATGTGTGGAGCATATTATGGGGAAGATAGCCTCGCCAAAACTCAATTATAAAAATTGCCTTTTTGTATTAATTAAAATATTAATTAAAATATTAATTAAAATATTAATTAAAATATTAATTAAAATATTAATTAAAATATTATTTAAAATAATGTGTTGCCTTTTGCCCACCATGCACCTCTCTTCAATCTCTAACCTCTACCTAACCTATGAATATAATCATAATCATACTACTAATAATAAATAATAAAATGATTAAATTTGGATTTAAAGTCAAAGCAACAAATAATACATGTGATTAACGACCTTAGTCAAATCACCTAATTATTTCTCTCTAAATCTATAACAGTACAAATTGATACCCTTATTATTAGCATGTCATGTTATTGAACAAATGTGGATTTCGTTGAAAATAAATAGGCGTGTAAGGATAAACACGCTACCTACGAAGGGGTGAGGATTAAATAAAATGGTGTGATTAAAGTAAAAGCAAAGATGTAATTAGATAATTAAGAAAGGGGTAGAGGGTAGGGCATTGGAGACCCTATTTCTTCTACTTTTGACTATAGATTATAGGCTTTTGCTTTCTAAGCCCCTTTACATATTTTATTTTATTTTTAAAAAATTTTCATTTTGGTTCCTGAGAATTAATAAATTAACTTTGCTCGCTCATCATTCTGTGGGTCCAACCCCCTCTCTCTCACACTTGCATTTTATTTATTTAACCGTGAGGTTAAGTAAAAGAATTCGAATTTGTGGAGCTGTTAAGCAACGGAGGAAAGAAAGAAAGAGAGAGGATTGGAGAGATGGAAAATTAAAGGCCCAAAAAGAGGAATGGAATTGGTGTTAAGTTGAAGCAAGGAAGGCCCCCACTCAATATACCAAACCCAACACACAACAACGCCAAGCCGAAGGACCCTCTCTCTAACCCACTTCATGCACTTACGAACTTCCTCCTTCTATACGCACTCTCCAATTTTTTACTTTTTACGCCTTATATTTCAACTTAATCCACCTATATATTACCATCCAACCCTTCAGTTTCAAAATTACTTTAATTTGGTTTCAAGTTTAGCGTGAATATCCATTATGACAACCGCGATTATAATATTTATTCTTTTTCTTAAAGTTGAAAAAGTGGAGGCTTCCAATTAAGTAACGCTTCCAATTGACGCTTCCAATTAAGTAACGCTTCCAATGTTTATTGCATTAAAAACAAGCATAAAACCAACCATCTCAAAGCATTTCAGACTAAATATACAATAACTAGTCAAGATTATGAAACAATCAACCCAACATATATCTATTCCAATTCTCGTTCAACTAAAAAGAAGAACGATAATGACTTTGAATTCTCGCGCCCCCAAAATTAATTAATTACTTCAAAAAAGAAAACCGGATAGAGAAGCAATCCCTTGGGAATGGAATTACACAACCAATCCCTTAGCAATGGCACAATTTGTTTTGAAATTTGTAGTCTCGTAAACTGGCAATTCCTCTCTGTACCTTTCCATTCCAATGACTGAAAGATTATCCAATTCAAACAGATCAGAACTCGAACAGCTCACTGCATCATCTTCTTCTTCTTCTTCATCTTCATCCTCGTACTCAAACCCTTCATTTCCCTTACTCTTCCTCGGATGCTCTGTTTTCACTTCCTCTGTTTCAAATTTCCCATAACTTTTCAACCCTTTCTTCATAATGGGTTCCTCTAACTTCTGCAAACTTTTGTGCCCATATGCCTCACAATCCTCGTCCACAATTTCACTCACAGGACAGAACCGAACCGATCTCTTAACGTTTCCTCTCGAAGATGGCGTTTTGCTCAGACAAGACCTCGAAAATGACGAAGCAGAGGAACATGTCGATCCCTGGGATTTCGCTTTTGTCGGCATGTCGTAATCCATACTCCTTGGATTCGTCGAAGGATTTGGCATCTTTTGCTTCGTTTTTGGGCTTCCGCCATTGAAGAGGGAGTTGAGAAAATTTGCGAGGCGGCCGCCGGGGGATATCGGCTGCTTCACCTTTTTCAAATCGTGGTAGATTTTTGAAGCTTTGGATTTCGTTTTAACCAACCCATTTTCGTGCTTTGCTTTTTGAGTTTCGGTTTGAGTCCACGGAGTAGTTTTGATCGGCTTTTGTCGGTGCAGAGCACGTGACAGAAGCTCCGATTCCGACGCAGAGTATCTTCTGCCGGCGGTGGAGGTGGATTCCGACGAGCTGGAGCTGGAAACAGTAAAATCGCGAATGTTTCTAACTTTTTTCCTATCCATCCACTTCTCGATCATACAAGCTCGCCGGAATTTGACGGCTTCGTCGTCCTCTGTCCTGGCGGTAACCACACTCTGTTTTGTTCTCATGGTGGTTTCTCTGTAGAAAAAGAGGTGGCCGTCTTCATCCTGGTCGTTGGATTCGTCGATGGAACGGTAGATGGCGTCGAGAAGAGAGGAGGAGAAGGAAGGGTTGTCACGGCGACTACGACGGCGTTGTGGGAGGTCTTGATCGTGTCTCTGAAACGACTTATCCCACAAATCCATGAAAGACGAAGAGTTTGAGGCAAATAAGGATTAATTTTGTCGGAAAAATAAAAAAAAGTTGGTGAAAATAAAGAGAATTTGGGAAATTCTGATGATGTTTTTGAGTTATCAGAGTGACAGAAACCGGAAGGAAACAAAAGGAGAGTTGGAAGTTCTCTTTTTTATGGGCAATGAATGGCGGAGAGAGAAAATGATGAATCAACAAGTCCACGCCTGAGAACACGATAAGATATGATTGCGTGCGCCTATTTGTATATCAATTTGAGTATAGTTCAATTAACCAGTCAATATAAAAACTTTGTTGATGAGATAATTTATACAGATATTTGAATATTAGTTATAAATAAAATAATTATTTTGATTTTCTAAAATTAAGATAGCGTTCTTATTATCTTTATTCATCTTTATCACCCTGGTATAAGGTTTTTAAAAATAATGTAAGCTCTTAAAATAAAATAATATATCGATAATTATGTGTGAATGGTGAATGAAAAATATACGTACACGTGAGCTTAAAAAAAGTTACCATTTATGGATGGTATTAATATAATAATAAAAATAATCGAATATATATAATTATAGTTAAAAGATTAAAAACAAAAAAGTTTTAAATTTTTACTTCCATACATATTAAACTAAAAAATTAATTATTATTCTTATTTGGAATTGGAGGGAGCTCATGTATGACAAGTGGATCCAAACTGGAAGGAGTGCCAGATTGTGAGTGCACACGTGGCATATTTAATTTTAGTTTTTTATTATTATTTGCTGGAATATTATTGAAATGTGTACGTACTCTTTATTCACACTACCCTGCGCCACACGGTGTGAGATTGTTTGCTTTTTCTAAATTTCAAATTTAAAACATAAAAAAATATATGTATTTTTTATTTATTTAATCATATTATAAAGAAATATAAAATAATAAAATAAAACTAATTTACTTTGACAATGGTCCCGATAATTAAATAATGCACAATTTAAACGGAAAGTAATTAAAAAAAATAACTTCCGTGCATTTTATAATATTTTATCTTTTGTTTTTATATGATTTTTTATAACAAAGTTTACGATCTCCTTTCCAAATCCTACGTTCAAATTTAAAAAACCAAAAAGAAAATATTAGAAATAACTTTTTTTTTCTTATCTTATAAGCTCAGAACGAGAGGTAAGTGGGACCGGTTCGACTCAGATCTCAAATCAAAGTGAATTTATATATGACCAACTCAACTTTGAAAATTTATAGATAGATTGAAACCTTCGCCACCGTACTATTTGAGAAAGAAGGGAGGGACGAGAAGAGAGGGACAAAAACATGTATCGACTATTCTTATTAATTAATTCTAATCTATAAAGCAGTGGGTATGTGTTTTTAAAAATATATAATAGGGGAAGAGTGTTTTACCAATGAAATAACCAAATTTGGCTTAAAGTGTGTTTTTTTTCCCACCACTTTTTGCTGTTTGAATCATAATTACCATAATTATTATCAATTAGCCTTCAATTAGTGGTGAATTAACACTTTAATAGCTTTAACATATATTAAATTTTTTAAACTTGGCTTAATCATTAGAAGGTTGATTTATATGTGATTAAACCACGAGACAAATTTTTTACCTATTAAGACATATCTTTAGTTATCATTTTCTTTAAAAGATAGATTATTATGGGCCACTTTTGAAAGATCACTAGGATCGTAATTCTTAATTTATATCATTATATATATGATATAAATATTTTATTTATAAAAAAGAACTCTTTCGAGAGTAATTCATATTCAACTTTTATTGATCGGGTCTATTGTTCTTTACGATGATACCCACCTCTATTTAGTGGAGGCTCCAATATCTCGTTACTTTAATGCTTTCAACGTATTAATAATTATATACCATATATACATATGTATATGTATGTATGTACAAAACAGGGATGGACATGTAAAGGAAGTGGGAGAGAGAAAAGTTGATGTAGAAGGGTCGTTGGGCATTCTCCATTGATATGAATCGAGAATATACAAGCACATCGACAAACTAGCATTCAACTTACACGAATATGTATCTATTGTGGTACACGAATATGTATCTATTGTGGTAAGAGATGGGTTCCATAGTTGTCTAAGATGTGCTGGATATGAACATATTGTGGAACCTAAAGCATGCATGGGGAAGAATCTTATCCTGGGATGATGAAAGATGGTGGAAAGAGCGGAGAATTGGTGTGCAGTCACTTCAGTTTTGTACGCGTACGTGTGGTTCTAGAGGGGCATATGTTGTGTAATGGGGGTGGTGGTGCTTATTTGCATAATCATTGCACTCCTGCCCTTTTACCACCTTTTTAGAGGGCTTAGGGTTAGTTTGATTAAGTAAAGGAATACCAAACCCTATGCCCCTAATGCATGTGATTTGATTATCCTAATAACCAATGCCACCGTGAGAACCCACCTAAAAAGAAACGAGTATTTTTATCTACCAACTCTTTATGTTCACACTATAAAGAACTATTCACCGAGACTGTCAATATACCTACCTCATAACAACTACCGCTGCTCGTAAGGATCTAAGTAAACTACTAGTCATATTGTGGTAATCTCCACAAATAATTTGTGGTTGATGTGACAAATCTCTAATATTATCATATCTTAATATCGAAATGTAAAAGAGAGAGAAGAAAGTAACCCTACCCATGTTTGAGCTTTCAACTGTGGATTTGCTTTTGTCTTCTCTCTTTCTCTCCTTTCCTCACATGCACCTTTTTCTCTCTCTAGTCCCTTCAAGCTCAAGGCAAATAAATCAATAATTATATGAAGCAAAAAGGTTGTAATTTCAGAAACCCAATTAATTAATTATTATCAGGCTCATATTAATCATGCCAATTAATTCTATTATTCTCTGATTAAATTTGTACAAGGGCCCATTCTCAAAGTGAACACAACACACAGGTTGCTTAGAGAGAGAAAAAGAGCTACAACCATTACATGGGGTTCAGAGTTCTTAAGCTAAGAAATTCCATTTTGAACCAAATAAGCTTTGAAAAAGAATGGGACTAAGATCGGATTCGTTTCATGTCATAATTTATGCATAAAAGAGAATTTAAAATTTCCAAATAGATTCCTTTCAGATCATAGATTGACAATTTCGAGAGCCCCCACTAAAAAATGGCCTTGGAAATGTGATCGTGAGAGCAGACAAAATGTAAAGACAAATAGTAACGTTCCTTCCACCAATTTGGATACAAATTTGTCAGTGGATGAACGACCAATTTGTCTCCCACCATCACCCTTACAATTCAACATATCATTGCCCACGCCTCATATCTCAAACACAAATTTACCCCAACGCAAATGTATATAATTTCAATTCATCTATACTTTTTCAATGCAATCTCGCATGTTTGGTCTAAATTTTAGATTCTCATGGCTCCTAGAATGCATATTATTCCAATTCAAAACTTATATGATCAACAGTTACAGTGGAGTAGGGAATGTACGGACGGTCTGCTTATTATAATAGGCCAACGCAAAAGACACCAACACACACTCTAAAAAGTTATGAAGGGCACAGGCATCAGGTTGCCTTTGTCATCCACACAAGACTACTACAGTAGGAAAAAGCTATGAAAGAGTAAGGAAATCTAACCTCTTGGTTGTTGACAACTAATCACAAACAGTCCCCTGCAACTCAGAATGGATCATCCATTGCCATTGGAGGGATTCATGAGCTTTTTGCTGTTAACAAGCTGAACTTAGCATCACAGATTCATTCATTCATCCACTTCTGTCTGCCAAATAATTGACCAAAACAAAACGTTTGCATTGCATTTCTTCATTCCTGCAATTAACATTGGCAATAAGATAAGTTTTTGAAGTAGACTAGAATTCAAGAGAGTAATGATATCGTGACTGGTGCCTACAATAAAATTCCAGGTGGGACACTTATCCTACCTTGGGAAAATGACCTGTGTTCTTTTTTCTTTTTTTCTTTTTTTTTTTTTTCCAACAAGCTGACAGCCATGACAAGAAATAAAATGAGATTGGGGTAAAAGAATAGAAACCAAAACAGGAGGAGCTGATTTGAAGTGCTGTTGAAGTTTTGAATGATGAACCTGTAAAGATATGTTTGTACTGGAAACATGGTCACAAACAGTACAAGGTAAATGCAGGAAAAATATAAACACAACTTTAAAACAGTTCTAAAAACTGCTCCACAAAAAGGACAGTACAAGATGCTTCTAAGCTTCTGATAAATGAGTAATGCATCAACCGTTAAAGCTAATGATTCTTTTTTTCTTTTTTTACTTTCATTTTTTCCAAGTGTTCCAAAATTCGAAGTGCCAAGATAAACATCACACAGATCCCCGAGGACATCGATTTTTGTACACATATCATATCAAGCCATTGTCAAACTGATGATGATGGAAATACTTTGCACGATGTAATCCCTAGACTCTCTAGCAAAAAGAAAAAGCAAAAAAAGCGCAGATTCAAAATATATGAGGTATATAGGGACTCGGATGTGTAGGGTTATGCTTTTTCGTGCAAAGCATGAAGATGATCGTAAGAAAAGAAAAGAAAAGAAAAGAAAAGAAAAGAAAGAAAAAAAAAAAGACAATGTGTTTTGGCAATCCCAAGATATTGAGCTGACAGTTCTATAACAAAAAATAAAGTAGAATTGAACAGGACAAAGTCTATGTATTCTGCACAAGGAACAAAGATAGAAGAATAAAGCATCTCACTCACCTCTTTTTCCTGATCACAACTGAAGTTACACGTATGGAAATGATCCAGAAACCAGTTGGTCACCTTCTCCTTTAGCAATCGGCACCTTACAAAATGAATACAATAATAATGGATTTAAATGTTCAAGACTTCACCTTTACCATTCTCTCACACAAGGCCACTTGGTAAATTGTACATAAAACTCCAAACCAACACTCACATTAAGAGGAAGAACAAAGCTAGATGCAAATAACTTGGAATAGCTGCGGAGCATATTCCTAACGTCAAGTATTTTGTTTTTACCCACTGGTGTTGCGAGGTAGCTTTGTTTTATTCATCGGTACTGCTTTGTTGCTCTGTTATATCGTACATCACCTTGATTATTATAGCTAGCATGACAAATGGATAACAGAAACTGCAGATGAAATTGATGCAAATGGAGAAAACCGCATACTACATTGAATATGAGAAGGTTATCGATTACACATATGACAAAAATATAAAACATTTATGACTACTTCAGTCCCTTGTATGATAAAGGGGGTTAGCTTCACAGTTCTCTTGCTTCCCATTTCGCTAGAAATTAGTTGTCCAATTAAGATGACCCAACTGTGGCTGCTGGAAAGCACCAACTTGTGGCCCAGGGGTGGCACCAGCCACTCCAACATTACCACCCATCCCAGGCCCCATGTGATGAGGATTTCCAATAGGGGCAGGCTGTGGAGGTGGATGGTACAATCCGGGAAATTGCATGTGTGTAGACTGCGCACCGAAGGAAGCATGCCCGGTATGAGAAGGCAAATAAGCACCATGAGGAGTTTGCCCAGGCATGCTGTAATATGAAGCCGATTGCAAACCTGGAAGATCTCTTGGGTTTTGAATCCAAATTTCAGATGTCTCAGCCTGAAACAATAAATATACTAATATTTTAAACTACTTTATATTATAATAATAAAAGGATCTGACTGGATTGGCCTTTTGGTGTTTTCAATCCCATTTCCTTCCTCTCCCCCTCTAAATAAAGAGATAGCACATTACATGCACCAACAAGCCACATGAAATGATATCAAGTTCACAAGTATACATGTAAATACTAAAACCTATAGCCAATCCGTGGTAATGATAAGTACTAACCTGTGCATTCGGAACATAAAGGTTGCCATCTTTGTACTTGATTCGAGATGAATCTTCAAGTCCATTTGCACTCCCAACTACACCAGGAGCATTCATGGCAAACCCAGCAGGATTATTGAAGTTTCCAAACCCTGCCGGACTGCCAGCCGGAATAGTCTTAAACGGCTGGATTCCATACTTCAGGTTATTTGCATTCATGTGAGTACTACCACCAGGCATCACCAGGTAACTGTTACCGTTGGACGGATGAGGATATGCTGGGCTACTAGAATAACCAGGCATGGCCAATGGTGGAACAAAAACAGGAGATAGGAACTGTCGATATGGCATGAGGTTTGCAAAATGGGAAACATGAACTTGTGGATACATCTGGGCAACAGGAGTTTGCTGCTGTTGCACCATAGGAATTGTTGATGTAGGGATGCTGCTAGTAGCATGAGAGTTAACCGCCTAGAGTCAGAGATTGAAAAGTGAGTGAACAAAACAATGCTACTTCGTGCAGTAGACTAAACTACTCCAGGAAGATGAAAACATTCATTACAACTATTTGAAGCTCAAAACATACATGGACCCAGAAGTTAATAAACACGACAGAAAACATTATGTAAACAACTAATCTTACCTCTTGAGACGGTAAGCCTTGCACCCTAACAGTTTCATCCACGGTTGGTCGAAAATAAGGTATGTCATAGCCAGTCTGTGGATCATACGCCTGCTCATAAAACCAATAAATATCAAGAAATGAAAAGGGTTTGCTTACAAAAAAACTAAGGGAATAGTAACGGCAACATTATAGTCTCTGGAACCACAAGCCTTTAAACCATCAATGCAGTAGGAATATAAAATATCTCAATTCTCAGCAGCTACATCAAAAATTAATAATCTAATGCAAACTCACCGAAAATCCAGGTAACTCAGAAGGATCTTGATGTTGTGAAGTGGGAACATATTTTGGACTTCTCTCTCGAACAATTCCAATCTCTGCATACGTATTTAGTGCCTGGGAACTAGAAGATTCTCTTTTATCTGCTGACTGAAGTTCAGTTGCTGTACCAGAATCTGGTGAATTAGACTCTGAACTGCGGACCTGATCATCCAGCAAATTGACCTGCCTGCTGCCAGAAGCATCATCAGTAGAGATCTCCGGAGCAGATATTGATTGACTGCTAAAACATTGCCAGATGGATAATATCAGTAAAAGAATAAAATTACAAGCATGAAGCGTGAATCCCATGAAAAAAAAATAATAAATAAATCTTTCACAGATACTTGTCAGGTTATTTTATACTATTTCATTCTAATTTTTTTCTATCTCATATAGGAATGCTCAAAACTCCATGCCCCAAATCAGTTTGAAAGATATTAATACTACACTAGGGAAACCTTTGAGTCGCGATGAATTACCTAGTGATACAATTTTAGTCAGACGGGCTTTAAAGATGGAGGAATATAAAATATATACAAACCTCGATGATGATTCTACACTCAATTCCTCTGGACCTCTAACGGCTTGCAATCCTGACAACAGACCTGTAGAAGAATCAAATTCTGCCCCAAAACTGCCGAAGACCAGTCCATATTGGTCATTATCAGGAACTCTAATATGCTCAGCTATGATAACGTTCTGGTTCTCATGAAGGTCTACTCTTGCAAGCTTGTCTTGAACAGTAGCAGCTTCAGAAGGCAGCTCTCTGGACTCATCAGTAGGAGATTTGGATTTTGAGGGTGTTCCTATTACTCCAGGATTACTAGTGCTCAACTTCTGGCTGGACTTAGGTTTCCACTCCTTGTTATGCTGGGAAGCTGTATCAAAGACGATGGTAAACTCTATCCTAAGATTTGATGAATTCCCTAAGTAAACACACACACATGGAAAAGAGGAGTACAGACATGCATGCTCGTCTAAGGAACACCATACAAAAAGTAAGGTAACTCAGTGTTTTTCTCCTTAAAACAAAAGTACAAAAAATTTAAAATTGAACTTTATTTTAAAAAAAAAACACGCTACAATACCTTTCTGATGACCCATAGTTGGTTGGTGTTGCCTGCTGCTATGCTGATTATTTAACGTTGATCTGCTGCCTGCCAGGCCAGGAATCACGGATTCATTCATTTGACTAAGATGTTCGCCTTTAGAAGTGGAGCCTAGTGGTTGAAATGAATCTGTAGAAGAACAATCCCTTCCAGTAACAGAATTTGTGAGAGACAGACTAGGTCCTGAAGACTGGTCTATGGAAATGTCTTTTAATTGCCTCCGAACACCTACTACCCCAACTTCCCGTTTTATAGCTCCAACTGCAGCAGATGATCTAGAATCTGGGGATGGTACATGAACTGGATCTGTGGAAGAAGAATATAGACCAACAGCAGCACCATTTGATGCCAACACAGCAGAACGTTGCTCAGAATCATTCGGCTTCACTAAGTTCGTATCTGGAATAGAACTCAACATGGAAACTCCCACATCATCCCTTAACTCTTTCTGGAACATTTCAGTTGAATAACCATCTCGTTGATTGTTGGGATGTGAATCAGTTTTCCGGAAAGACACTTGTGATATCCTACCACCAGAGGGCCCCTGTTCTCCTTTTGGGTTGATACTGATGATGAATAAATAGGTAAAATTAGATGTCCAGACATTGAATTCAATTAATATTCAAATCAGATCAATGAACAGATATTGACACAGAATAATCCACCTTAGAGAACCCAAAATAGGTTTCCAAGTCAAATGCTAAAATGAATATTCATCAGTGTAAAATGAACGTGCTTGACATGTTATTTGAAATTGAGCACATCAACACAATGCCATAAATACACAGAAGTCCAACATCTTTCAAGGCAGATAATGAACCCACGCATTACAAAATCACAGCACAGCTACTTGTTTAACATTGTTATTTGAAATTGAACACTTCGTCATGAAGGAAGAGGAGTTTTTGTAATAGCAAATCCCTTCATCAAAGATGAAAAGAGAAAGGCTACAAAATAAGCCCTACAAGAAATACTTCCATCCTATCCTAACCACTGAAAGCACCTTCATTCCTCTCTAACCATTGTTTACAATTTAATTTAATACCAAAACAAGGGCAGTCATGAGAAATAGATGTATATTTATAAAGGGTGAAACAAAAAATACTAAGCAAACTATAAAGTACAAAGATTAAAAGAAGAAAAGACGAAGAAAAAGAGGAGAATAAATGATGCATACCCTGTTTTTGACACAGTTGTAGACAACTCATTGGTGGATATTGCCAAATGTGGAAGTGCAGGTTTTACTTCTCTATGTGTATTTCGATTAACTCTATTGTCTCTTACAACGCGGAACTCTTTGCTGATACCTAGATTATGTAAACTAATCATCAAGTAGTTCAATGTGCATATTAGAGCAAGAAAACCAATACAATAAGCATAATAAGTGCATGCCGATAAACCATAAATCCATTCAATTTTTCATGTTCATCTCTGTCATGCATTATCTTTCTTCCGACTAAAATGAGGTGATGGAAAGGAGTGAAATCAAATTCTTTTGATTCTAAATGAGCAACCATACGTGTGAACTTCATCAACAGGCTTCAAAAATAAGTTTAGAATCTGCAGCTTATAGTGCTTCAAGAAAAATAATAGGCAAAGATTAAAAAGTACCAGGCCAAGAACTTTTTGCATAGGCCCCTCTCCGGACATTACGGTCAGACAATGTATATACCTTTGTCCCTTGTCTCACATCCTCAGAATGTCTTTGCGCATCCAATGAACCTTTGTACCCCATGTTCTGAGGACACAACACACCCACAACCTCAGTTTCCAGTCAACCATATTTCAAGGTAAACATTAAAAACTAGCAGCCATAAGAATTTTATTTTTAAAAAATAATTTCAAAGGGAATATAAAATGATATAGCTAGACACGAAATGAGCATGAGGAATACTGGAAGAAGAACTAAAACGGTCAATAACTCATAGCCTTGGTTTTTCTGTATCCGAACCGATTAGATCTATGGAATACGATCAGTTTGGAATTCAGGGCCTGTAGTATGGCAGACGGTTGCATAAAATTTAAAAAACATGACAGCAGTACTCTTCAGTGGACAAAACAACAAATTCTGAGAAGAGTAGAACAAATCTAGAATATTACTATTATGTCCATAAATAAATAAATAAATAATGCATACAGCAGAACAACCAAGATAAGTGAGTAGCTTCAAAAAAAGATGATGAAAAAAGTTGAAGAAAAAGGTAATCACGTACGTTGTAATGAAAAATGATCATAATAATTTATGGAAGAAAGAATATACATGTGGGACTTATTTACTGCTTATTATTACTCATAATAATTTTGTATTTAAAACTACATAATTCGACATTGCCACTATACCATCTCGGCCTTTCAAAACATCAGCCATTATCAAGGAAGAGAAGCAATTTGTGAAGATATAATTTAAAACATGCTGTATAACTATATCATATCTGTTACTGACAGCTGGCTGCAATTACTATAGAGAAAAGACAAATGATGTTTATGGCTAACGAAGAAACCAAACTGCGTGATCATACCTCCTTCTTCTTATCTCTTCTTCTCTTCACTTCGCGAAATGGATCTGAAAAATAACTAGTATAATGAGATAACTGAATTTATATGTGATTGAAAAATATGACAGAAAAATTACAGTCCATACAAATAAAAAGGTAGAAAAACGTACAATGAAATTATATATCCTTTTATACATCATATAAATTAAGTTCAAATCAGTGGCTTATTCTGGCTGATTACAGCACATCTCTATTTACTTGTACTGCTTTCTCTTCCACTTTCTTTAAAAAAATTCGATTTTTTATACCCAATATAAGTCGGCACAACTAATACATATAGATTATATGCATAGTACCAGAACATTGGTGTACCGGCATGGTTGGAAAACTAATGGCAGGCATAATTCCCAAAATATGAATAGTCAGTAATTCGTTGATCATCCCTCTGGTTGAACATGAACCCACAGTGTCTTGGTTGAATCAACGGCATTTTTATTTGTGATGACTATTTTAAATTTGCTTTTCAAGCACTAGAAGCAAGTATACTTTCCAAAACAGATAATTAGCTAAAAAACGAAGTGAAGGGAAAATAGGCATACATTCTCTACACACATCCAGCAAATAAATTAGATGCTAAAGACTTTCTCAAACTCTGCATTGAGCACTTGACCAAAAAAACTGGACGATGTCATGATGCAACGGTCGATACATAGTCCAATCTGGAAAACCAACTTAACTATCAAGTATCACCACACAAAAAAGATAAATAGCCATTGAAATTTTCTCAAGTTGTATAACAAAAGACAGAATCTAGCTAACGAACATAAGATGAACTGATACGAACATGGAGGGGAAAGAATCGCGTAAACTGAAAATTTCCTCCCAACTAATTGATGTCGCCAAGTGACTGCTAATTTCTCAGTGCAATCAACAAAATGATTTAAAAATTCAGGTAATTAATCAATCGTGGTAAATGAATAACATAATAACACAAAACTAGACTCGACTGTATCACCGGTAAAAAATTATCAGCTAGTTTCCGAAAATTAACGCAACTGGGCAACTTGCCACGGTGGGGTGGAAAACATCATCGTTAAATGACTTCCTAAATCATCAAAAACAAAATTTTGAATATCCCACTGCCCCAACAGAAGGAGCGTGCGCCCATTGTCCCAGGCAAAACACGCGACCCCCAAAATTAAAAATAAAAATACACAAAACAAAGCAAAACAAAAACACCCAACGAAAGAATGTGGGTCATCTTCACGTCTTAAGAACGATTAACTTTCTTAGCGTAAGGAGCATTGCAAACCATGAAAAAAAAAAAAAAGCAAAGAAAATCAAGCCAAGAGTGACGAAAGAAATACCTTGGTTGAGCAACTTCTGCGCAGTTTCATTAGGATCCATGTTGGTTTCCTTGAGAGTTGTGTATATATCAGCATCGGAGTGGTCGCCCACGATCTCTTTAATGGATTGGATGGTTTTCCGGACGCGAGCCGGGAGTATCTGAGTACCACCTTCGATTCTCAAGCCAGATACCATTTCCGACGGTATGGCGAAGGAGAAGCAAAGGAATAGTATGCGAAAACGAAAGGGATACTGATAATTAACGGCGAAGAAGGCTACAAATCAGACGGTGATACAGAATAGTAGAAGAAAGAAGGAAAATTTTGAATTAGGGTTTGCATTCGATGAAAGTCTAAGAACAGAGGACGGCTTCGGAGGGGGAGGGGTTTGGAACCAAGGGTTTTGAAAACGTTTTAACCCTCCCTCTTCAACGACGAGACATTGGGTTCGGCTTCATGAAAGTCGTTGCTTATATTTTTATTACCGTATACATCCTCCAACTTTGTCAAAATTGCAGAAAAGCCCCCCTCGCCGTCAAGGATTAGGTACATTTATCTAAGATTTAAATAATAGTATATATACATTTAATATTTTTTTTTAATTCATTTCTTAGTCGTAAAGTTGATTTTTGCATTTTTCAGGATGTTAATGTTCGATAACTTATTAAACACAAAATAAAAAACTTATGACTTAATAAACACTTTTAAAGATCGCTACCTGAATAATTTAATAATCATATGAAATAAATCAAAGAATCCTTAAATAATTGAACCTAAATAATTTAATAATCATATGAAATAAATCGAAGGGGACAAAATTGAATCAACAATGTCCTGTAATTCTATTTCTATCCCCAAACAATTTTAGTCCGCCAAAGAATCCTTAAATGCCAGCGCAGTCTACCCTTTTGCGCCCTTTCTCACACCCGAAGATCTTTTTTCTTCCATAGCTTGGAGCCCGCAACTCTCTCCTTCTCTCTCTCCCTGCGGCCTCTTTCTCGTCACCATCCTTGATCTCTCTATCTTTCTGCGTTCGTAGCACCACAAACAAACCCTAATTTTTACCCCAAGGAAGCAAGCAGCGTCCCTTCCTCGTCAGCACACTTCCATAAACCCTAACTGAATACACCGTCCCGGTTTTCATCCGCGGCTCCCTTTTTTTTGCAGCTAATTTAATTGTTTCCTCGCGTCTATTCAGGTGAGGATCATGTTTTGGATGCTGTAGTTTTGATTTCCGTTTCTTTTGCTTCTTTTTGCTCTGGACCTGTTGGTATTTTCTGTTTTCTCTATTGGAGCTTCAATTTCTAGGGGATTTGGTTTTTAGTGGCTTCGCATCTTTTGGATGATTTAAGAAAACGGACGATAAAATTGGAAAGAATATTGAAGTAAATAGGTTCGAGGTTCACTTTCATGAGCTGCTTGTTGAAGTTTTTCAATTTACCTTCCGGCACTTGGTAGATTTTTAAACTTTGAATTGTTAATTTTTCCTGTTTCGGTTGCATTTTCTTGCGGAAACATGATTTGATTTGATTTTATCGTTATTTTTCATTCCTTATCCGAATAATTCTACTATTCTTGTTTTCTTTTTGTTGTGTTATCAGTAGTACTATTTTTCACGATCCTGCTGCTAGACGTCGTTTATTTTGCTCTGTCTTCGAAATTGGTGTTTCGAAGTCGGAGAGATATTGCATGCGTGGACAGTATACCGTAAGTTCGGTAATTTAATCAATTTCACATCCATTCACATGTTTCTCTTTTAACACGTGCTTGTTTTACACCGCAAGATGATTGGCATTAATAAGAAAGTAGATTAATGTGTTTTCATCCGAATGTTGATCCGTTGTCGAGTTCTTTAATTGCATCTACTTTGTTCGATTTATATTTAGTCAATATTTCGTATGTGATATCATCTTCCTCAAAACTTATACTGACTTTTAATAGATAGCGCAACTTAATGTCATAATTACGTAAAGAGCAATTGTTTTGTTATTTCCACTAACATAGTACGTAATGGTTAGGTTATAGAAGTCACGTTTTTTAGTAAGACAAGGGTTTTCACTGATTATGCGTAAAAAAGAAAAAAAAGGAACAATAGAAAACTTCTTCACGACTACAACTTACATCTTTTTTTTTTTTTTTTTTTTTTTTT
>NW_019268530.1:175358-188934 GCF_002738365.1 Cucurbita moschata
TTTTTTTTTTTTTTTTTTTTTTTGTACACCGAGGACATGTCACAAATTTAATTCAGTCCCTGAATTTCCTTCAATTCCATAAGAATTCTACTATTTTTCTAGAGCTTAACCAGATGATTTTTGTCTGCCCCTTCTCAATATGGCACTAGAAAATCATAGTGGTGCTGGTAGTTTGTTTCAATAATTTCCAAGGGCTAATGATCTTCCAGAATATTCCGCGTGTTACTTATGCATAGGAAGCATGATATTAATTCAAACACATTAATGATTTTGGCAGAAAAATGACCCCATAAATTTTGTCCTTCACTCAATAGGTTCTGGATTGCTACTGATATGAATCTACAACAATCCATACATTCCAAGCTTTCTGCTAATGGTTTTGGACGTCGTAGAGGTGATAGGGATGTAGCAGCTAAGTTTGTGAATAAATTTCAGCCAGGAAAGTCGAATCCCAGCCGATTAACTAATGCAAGTGAGTTTCATTTAAGAGTTCATTTATTTATTTATTTTTTAAGAAAATGTGTTCTACTTGATATTCCTCTCTCTAATATTTGTTTATACAGGAGCACTGGCTGGCAGCAAAGACGAAAGTTTTGGGACTTCCTCTGGTGATAGATTAGTGTATTTAACAACATGTTTTGTTGGGCAACATGTAGACGTTCAGGTTAAAAATGGATCTATGTACAGTGGAATATTCCATTCAACCAATGCTGAAAAAGATTTTGGTATGTTCTCAACCAATGCATTTGACGAGCAGCTTTGTAACCATTTTTTTATCATCATCTGTAATTTTATGGTTTGGTGCCTCCAGCAGTGTTTATTTGAACCTTATTTTCAGGAATTATATTAAAAATGGCACACTTGACAAAGGATACTTCTTCTCGGGGGCAGAAACCCATTGGAGACTCTTTGATTCAGGCACCTTCCAGGACTTTGGTAATACCAGCTAAAGAACTGGTGCAAGTTATAGCCAAGGTTCAGCTTTTGCAAGAGTCTTAATCTTTTGTTCCACTTTTGTGATAATATCATGCGGTTGTGTGATTTCTTTTATAGTATTTCGATGGAATATTATGTTAGTAACTGATGGCCATGAAAATTGACTATTAATGTGTGGTTTCTCTTATCCATTTTTTTTTCTGTCTTGAATAATCTGAACGTTATGCAAAACAATTGATTCCAGGACGTGACTGTTACAAAGGATGGACTGTCAAATGAAGTTCATAATGAAAATCAGGAACTTTTGATAGACTCTTTTATTTCACATTCTTGTCACGTTGAAGCAGAAAGAGAATTGAAACCATGGATACCTGATGATGACAGTCCTCAATTTCCTGAACTGGATAGCATCTTTGATTGTCCATGGAATAGGTTATTATGCACTTCCCTGAGACCTTGTTTACTTATCTTTTCTTTTGGAAATTATCTATTCATGTGGAGTTCCCCTGTAATGTGATTGCAACCCATTCATTCCCCGCATTTACTTATTTTTCTATCAAGTTGATTTACTTTTGTTCATTTAGGCCCAAACTGGAACCATGCTAGTCATTTTATTTCATAACTACGTCCATATTACATAAATACACAGCATTGTTTATTCCTGAAGTTGGGATATTTTATATTCTATGTGTTGAGGAGTTTTAATCCCAATGGTACCCTGTAGTGTAAGAGATTATAGACTCAGATTCTATGGAGTGCTTCTTTTGCACAGCTCATTTTAGGATTCCTGAGACCTTGAGTTTTCTTCTTCCTTATATGGTTCTTGCTCCACTTTTGCAATCAAACGTTGAGAGCTAAAGTGCACTTCAGCTTTATCATTTTCTTGATTCGTTGGTGGTGTGGGAAGATTAATTTCAATGATCTCATTCTGGAAGCAAGTTTCCTCCTGCCTTATTTGTGTAATGTTGTGTGGAAGGATCTTGATCATAGCTCTGCCATTGTCCCTTCATATCTTTTAGCTGAGGCCCATATTTATCATTAAGATCAAATTTCCTTTTGGGTTATTGGGCTTTTGCCATTTATTTGGCATAGGGTTGAAGAGAGTTGGCTTATCTCTTGGATTGTGCTCCTGGTATGATGTCTACATGGAATTGAGCTCGGTGCATAGTTTCTTAGGGCTTCATTTTGGGAATTTTCCGAATTTTCACTTTCTAGCAAGCGAGGGTACGCTGGTATATCTTTCTAGTGATTTTTTTTTTTTTTTTGTTAGATAATTTATGTAGTCTCCCACTCTTTTATGTAAATTATCTCTTTATGAACTACTTCGTCCTTTCTGTTTTTAATTTAAAAACTATTATTACAAAAAAAAAAAATGGGTAGAACTTGTGAAGTGTTATTATTAGTGTTGAATGGTGGTGTCATTTTCTTTTTATATCCATCATCAAGTAATTGATCTAGTACAATAATTTTGTGAACGTTTGGACCTATCAGCTACAGCTTGTTCGTCTACGTATCTTTAAAACAAATATTTTTTCACAAAACAATGTCATTATTGGCAGAAAAAAAAAATAGTAGAAAAAGTTGGATGCAAAAATTAAATGCATTTTATGGGCTTGAGTTGAAGGCATATTTATCTTCATGAATTTCTATATTTTTAAATTTTAAGCTTTTGATGATGGATGGGTGTCTATAGCTCATGTCTGAGGTGTATTTTGTTTATTTATGTGATTGTTCTCATTGGTTGCTAAGAATTTAGCAATGAATCTCCAAGGGTATAATTGCAGGTAATCTTATATTCTTACAGGGGTGTCTTATTAGATATGGAACGTCAGTTCCTGAAGCAGTTAATATAACTTCTGTATATGTTTCTTGTAAGGTTTTTACATTACTTTTGTTTCATTCTTATATATAATTTTAAATGTGCTTCATGCTGTTGCTTGTTTTAGAAGTTGGGATCAGTTTGAAGCTAATGAAAAACTTTTTGGAGTCAAAAGCACTTTTGATGAAGAACTTTATACCACAAGGCTTGAGAGGGGCCCTCAAACAAGAGAGTTGGAAAAGGAAGCTTCAAGGATAGCTAGAGAAATAGAGGGTGAGGACACTGAAGATCTTCATTTAGCAGAGGTAAGGTAGTTTTTGACATCTGATTGCATTTCTCGGGCATAGAATTTGAGTAAACTTTTCTGGAACTCAATATTTTGCCTTCTATTGTGTTTAAACAGGAAAGAGGCATTGACCTCCACGATAAGTTTGATATTGATGAGGAAACTAGATTCTCTTCTGTTGTTCGTGGGAAGGTGGCTGATGATAGTGGATATGATGAAAATGAAGAAATATCATTCAATTCACGTAATATGGAAACCTTTGGGGGGTCTTCTGGCTCTGACATTATGTTTGCAGGCACATTCTCTGGAAAATGCAGTGATGTAGCTTCTGTCTCAAGCTCTTCATCATTGGTATTTCTTCAATTAGCTTTTATTATAATCTCCTTGTGATTTCAATTCTTCAGTATCTTGATCAAATATCTTTTGGAAAATAGTGGTGGCTGTTTTAATCTGTTAACCTAGTCTGTTTTACATTTTTCTGGAACATGTATCCATACCTCCAATGGATAATCATTCCAAAAATCTGTGGTTGAATGCATGAAGATTAACTTTTAATGATCCACGGCTCAATTCTTTTTTTTTTTCTATTCTCAAATATATGAAGGAAAATATTACAATAATTAACGACCTGACTGGAACAGGATCTGTTTTATAGGTTGTATAAATGTGTCCTTGAGTTCTGAGCATATTACAATATTTATACTCTTCCCTATGGAAATTATGTCATCTCATATCTTCAAGCCTAAGCATCTTATTATTACTATTTAGGCTTATCTGACCAGTTTTTCAATTTTTTTTTTTTTTAAAAAAAAAAACTGGATGAAGGCTTGGAATATCTTGATATATAATTTTACCTAGCTCAAGTTATTAGTTTTTATTTTTTTAAAAAAGTAAATATATAATAATGTCAGCATAAACACTTCAAATTCCAAGAACTCATTCCGTTATCTGGACAATTTAGGTTTACTATAACTTCGCCCTTACATAACGTTCTGTATTTCTATGATTAGTAAAACTCAAAATTTGATAAGTTGTCTCAAGTTGGTGTTGTGGATAGTTTGTTTGGTTATTTATCCTGCTTGGTTTATATTCTGCTGTAAGCAGTTAACTTGAAAATAGATTTTCTTGTAGATGTTTTATAATCTTTTCTTGTCTCTAGAGATGAATGAAGGCTAACTTGTCCTGGTTTGCAGAATCAAGCACAACCCTTTCAGACAAATATTGGTGTAGATCTATCCAGATCTACTCCCATTAATCATGCCAGACAGCTGGCATCTGAAACATCGTGCAAAAGTTGGCCTACTTTGGAAATTGAAAGCAGGTTTTTACTTTTACAATACTACAGTATTTTTAGGAGGAAAATGGATTTACCGTCTCAGTATTGAATGATACTTTTAGACGCCATGATTCATTATTGTGGTTGAATTTCTGGTTTGACCATCTGAAATATAGGATCCAAGACAAACAGCATGGGGAGAATGATGCAGAGGAGTCTGTGGAAAAGGACAGGGTAAGGTTTTAAAATAGTCTTTGTAGAATCTGCTTTGCTGCTTGCTGTATAGTTTTTTAGGATTTACTGGTTCCATTTTTCTATTATTGCAGCAGGCAGCTAATGACTCTCAATTTGCAAAATGTGACGGTGAGCCATTTTCTGTATAATTCCTAGCTTATACCTTATTAGAATGCTGTTATTATTTTGATTTGACGAGTTAAAGTGACATGTATCACATGCTAGTAGCTGGCCATAGTCAATCTATCTAGAAAAAAATTGTATTTTCCATTTCCATTTTTTTTTCTGGGTAATTTTCTCTTGCTGGTCTATGCGTTACATTGCTTATCACATTCAACATGCGGATTGTTCCCTAAATTTACCAAGAAGTTTGACTTTTTTCGACTTGTTAATACTTGCTGCTAATTGCAATTTGGTGATGGAAACAATAGATTTGCAGCCATTAAAGAAAGATGGACCTGATGAAGGGACATTGTCTGATGTTGCCTTGCGTGCTCCATCTTGTGCTTCATCAAAGCATAATGAGAAGCTAAATCCTCCTGCACTATCTGATGATCCAGAATCTGGAAAATCTCGTGGAGAAGTTCAAGTGTTGAACCCTACTGGACGACCTGGTAGTTCCAGATCACTGAATTCTGATGGTGCTGCTGGTACTTCCAGTGGTCCTGTGTTATCTCCTAGCTCATCAATAGGATCACTATCCTCTGAAAAGTCAACCCTTAATCCTCATGCTAAGGTATTTCTGATTTTTTTTTTTTTTTTTTTTTGCTGGGTTTGTTAAAACCCAACTAGCAATTAAATAATAAAACAAAGAAAATGTAAAGAATCTTTGAAAATAAACTTTTATTATTTTAAAGGTTGTTTGCCTTTTTCCCCGTTGTTTTTCTACGTATTAAAAGTAGTGTTTAATTAATTCCTTTGTTTAGAATGCATTAATCAAGTACATTTGTACCTTTAGAGGTTTTTTTTTTTTTTTGTTCGCCAGTTTAATATAGCCCATTTGATATCTTCGTATCCGATGAGTCGGGATAATGTCGGTTCTCTAACATGACTTTTGAAGCGTTCGTAACTATCACGAGATGGAATCAAAAGTCAAATTTATCAATGATTTTATTTATTGAAATCATCGCTCTTAAAAAAATATAATTTTGAAGTGTTCGTAATAATGATAAAGTCAAACTAAATATCAATTTTAACTCGAACACTAAAATTTTTGTTTATTTGGATTATACATTTGTTTCAAAAGAACGTTCACATAATTTTCACGATAATATGATATTGTCTACTTTAATTTTTTTATTTCCGTTCCACCCATAAAAGTCTTACACAAATGACGATATTGTCCCTCATTTATATACTCGTAGTTTATTAAAATTATAGGACTAAACTAATTTAATTTTAACGTTTTTTAAATTATAGGACTAAACTAATTTAATCTTGAATTAATGTAATTACAGATATTTATTAAAAAAAATAATTCGTTAAATTAATACTATATCCATTTGTTTGTACTTATAATTAATTATTCAATTAGTTCATTATTAATTATTTGATTTTTTNTAACCATGACAACCATGAAGTTTTATAGTTCGTTGCAGCTAAAAACTAATATGTTCGTCTCTTCTTTTATGTTTTGCCTACTATTGTGAATAGGAATTCAAATTCAATCCTAATGCAAAGAGTTTCACCCCATCTCAAGCACCTGTTAGGCCACCTTCACCAGCACCTGATGGTTCCTTCTACTACCAGAGCAACATGCCTGCAGTACCCCATATGCATGGGATGCCTTATGGTGTTGGTGTAAGTACATGTATATATTGTCTTCTTCTGTTGTTTCTCTTGAAAAATTAGCATATATTAAATATAATTGTATTTGCATTTATATGAAAGCCTTTTTATTAGCTGTTGATCTGTCATATCTGCTAGAATCTGCTACTTCGTCTAGATCTTATGGATCTTGACCCTTTTCCGATGGTGTGAAGATTTATGATTGATGCACTTCTTCTGTAATAGTTCCCAACTTTTCATGGTTTTGCAGATTGGACCTTCATTTGCAGGTCATCAGCCTGTTGTACTTAACCCAATGGTTGCGCCAATGCAGTCACCACATGCATATGTACAGCCAAATGGACCTCAAGTATGGTTACCGAAATATGAAGTTATGACTTTCTTAATCTCTTTTTTTCAAAGGCAAAGTTGCTGTACATTACAATTTTTGTTCTTTTGAATGCAGTATGCACAACCCATGCTTCTTGGTCACCCCAGGCCTGCCATGTACATGCTGGGCTACCAACCTGTAAGGGTCCATTGATTGTCTTGATACCTTTTGGTTTTATTGTTGCCTTTTAGATTTTGCTTCTAGATTATTTGGTTTTATTTCTGCCTTTTAGAGCATGAGGTAAAATACACTTTTGGTCCCAAGACTTGAACTTGGATTTACAAACCTATCCCTTCTGGTCTTTGAGATTGGAATTGAGTTTCTACTTGGTCATTTGAGGCTTCAAAAGTGACATTATGGGTGTTGGATGTTTGAATTTGATTTATAATTATTCCTTCAGATTTGAAATTGGTTTCTAAGTGATCCTTGGTAGAGTTGATGTTAGTTGAGCTAATGAACCGATGATGTGGGAGTTAAACGTGGATTGATGGTATGCGTTTCTTAAATAAGTTACTTGGGCATCAAATAAAAACCAATTTCAAACTTAAGGAACAAATTAAAAATCAAATTTGAAAATTGGAGATCAAATGTGTCACAAGTTCAAGACCAAATAAAAGTGTTGAGTGTTGTGTTTGTATCTCGTTTCCATTCATCCTGCTGGCCTTATACAGATTTTGAGGATTTTTTTTCTATTTGTACCAACAGGAAATGCCATACAAGGGGCGCGAGTATTAAACAGTCCCTCGGATGCTGCTATGCAGTTTTACTGCTTTGTATTGGATTCTTCTAAGCTCTTCGGACGCATTGCTTTGAACTGAACTGACAAGGAAAATGATTGGAAATATAGACACAATGTTGGGAGGGGAGGGGAGGGGAAGGGGGTGTCGCTCGCCTGGTATGGGGAGGAGTTAATTTCTTTTAGTTGAATGACTTTTTTCCTCATCCCATGAATTTGATTTAGTAGATTTAAAAAAAAATTAAAAAAATTAAAATAGCCACCAATCACATCACATTGTTTCTGTTCTTTTATTTATCAATCAACAGTTAGATGTTTGGGGGGTTTTGTTTGTTTATCTATCTTCCGAGTCTACAACATTTTGCATTATATCTTCTTTGTGTTCAGCATACAACTGATAATAGTTGAAATATCTTGATCCTAACTTTTAGGTGTGCTATAAAAAGCTTTCGCCGGGGCAGACCAGGCCATGTATTACATTGAAATGCAAACGTTGATAGTAAGATTTGATGAAAGAACTCAAAATAGACAGAAATTAAGATGCATGAATCTTGTTAAGGAAATTGTTTCTCATTTATAATTTTTTTTTTTTTTTTTCCCAAAGCCCTCCTCCATTGTCTTGAATCTTCTTGAGCTGGAAGCAATAGGAGCAATGATAATGATCTTATTACCAAGTATTAATCGGCATAATAATAGTATATTAGTGATACATGAGATGAAATATAAAGAAAACTAAGAAAAGATAATTAAATAGACATGAAAAATTAAAATTTTGCATATTTAGCCACTAAATTTATAAATATGACCTTTAATTTTTTGTCGATTTAGAAAATAAACCGAATCGAAGATTTCAGAGAAAGCCGAACCTTGACCGGACCAGCACTTTTTAAAAACCAAGAGTGGAAGAAGAATCCTCTTCTGATCATCTCTAGGGTTTATTCAGCTCCTTCATTTGGTAATGGCGTCCACACTTCTGGTTCGGACGGGAAATTCCTTGATCAATCGGTTGCGATTGAATTCCGCGCATCAGACTAGCAGGATTTGGTATTCCCAAACTTTGTCTCATGGCCACGGCGCTGAAGTCACTCCGATGCTGTTTCCTTCACTCTCTAAGCATCAGACTGCTCAGCATTTGCAGCAGAATGATACCGAATCGGTGAGGAAGCTCGAATCTGAAGGCATCTTCTTCCCATTTGGTCTTCCTTCGCTCCGGTTCTTCTTACCCGATGGTATGCTGTTTTTGCCTGTTCCGCTTGAACTGATCTTTAGAGTTAATTCGTAGTGTATGCGATTTCTGTTGCGTCCTAATTTTTCTTTTCTTTTCCTTCTTTTTGGGTATTTGAATGGGAGGATTAGCACCATTCATTCTATCTAGAGGGCCTCCTCCATGCTGTTGGGCTCCGAGTGATGTGTTTTTGTACCTCGGCTCATTTAGGGAATGATCATGAGTTTATAAGTGAGTAATACTAACTCCATTGATATGAGGCCTTTTGGGGAAACCCAAAGCAAAGCCACTAGAGTTTATGCTCAAAGTGGACAATATCATATCATTGTGGAGAGTCGTGTTCGTTTATGCTCAAAGTGGACAATATCATATCACTGTGGAGAGTCGTGTTCGTCTAACACCTTGGAAACTTAACTTTGCCACCTTGATTTGGGGCTTTTTTCTGGACAACTTCAGTGTTTCCTCGGCTAATAATAGTTGTTGTCATTCAATGGTTGAGGAGGTGTTGGCTTCATCTCCTTTGTGAGAAGCTTTGTGGGAAATGGCCTTTCTAGCTATTTTGTAGAAGCTCATTTAACCTGAGAGAGCAATCAAAGGCTCTTTATCCACACCTTGTTCTTAAGGTGTGTTTTATGGCAGAGTTCAATGATAGGATTAGGTAGTAGGGGAATATGGTAATTAGGAGGTTGGTTCACTGGGTGTTTCTTTGGGGGGATCTGGCAACAAGAGAGGGCAGGCAATACTGTGACTATTTTAAGCTTGAGTTTCAGCCTTCGTAAAAGAACTTTCCTTTAGCATTCCCAATGTTGTGCCCTGCAAGTTGAGCAATCCTGAATAAAGGAAAACTTGTTTTAAGTAGTTAGTTAATATTTTGACCTTTCTGTGGCAGGCTGTCCGAGTTATGATTCATGGATAGAGATAGCAATTTTCATGGCTCAGATGATAATTTAAGCTGTCATTAGGCACTAATCTTTTTTTTGTTTGCGCAGGAGATAATTCTACCACTCAAGAACCAATGCTCTTATTTCCTAAAAGGACTTTTCAACCTAGCACCATCAGGCGGAAGAGGAATCATGGATTTTTTGCCCGGTATCTCCCCATTGCCTTGCATGTATATATATATATTTTTTTTATATATAGTGTTTTCACAAGGGAGAACTCACAATCTGCAAATACTGTTATACTTTGGTTAAACATGCTCGGTAGAGCTTGATGGTTAAGTTGGTAGTTGTTATAAATAGGAATCTTAGAACACGGTCGGGAATAACTTTGAAATGGTCAAAATCTCTTTTGTTGTATTCAAAATCACTTTTGTTGTATTCAAAATCACTTTGAAGCATGTCTTTCGCCATTCCTAAACTTAGGTTGCCTTAATCAGCTAAATTTCACTGTGCTTGCCCATGAACAATGGCTCGATAAGCATGTTTGGGAGTAATTTTAAAATGGTTAAAATCTTTTTTCTTCTCTGAGCAGCAAAGCAACCAAGGGTGGGCGGAAGGTGATTGCTCGAAGGATCGCGAAGGGGCGATCAAGAATAACAGCATAATATGCGTCTCAAAGTCGGGTGTAGTTGAATTAGCCTGCCAACATCAACATCCATGTTTTGTAGGTTATGCTACTTTTTTCTATTAACTTCAGACAAGCTACTCACAGTCTGTATAAACCTCTCTGTTGTTATGATTATCGTGCATTAAAAAACCAGTTTTCCTTTTATTTTAAATTTTTTTCATTGCTTGGCTATGAAACATGGTAATTGATTTAAGTCATTGTAAGACTAAAATCATTTAGGTCTCATTCAATAAAGATTTTATTTTTAGTAATTCTTGAAAATTATAGATAGGAGGGTGTAAGTACCCGACAAATTTTCTTTGTTTTGCATGTCACCTCTTTGTCTTGCATGTCACCTCTAATCGTGCATCATAAGTCAACATAATATAAGAAATCAAGAAAAGAAAAATTGAAATGAATTAAATATTTGTAACTAAAAACTAAAAGTTATTCAATCATGGCTGCCCTCTAAAACTATGAAATGAATTCTCCTCTTCTACCTGCAACAGAATACACGTCATTGAATAATCTCATGAACTCGACACAACTAGTATTGTGACGTTCGAGGACTCGAGAGCACCATGCAAGCGAGCCTAGGGGACATATGGATTCTAGGGCTAGGCCTTGGTGATGGAATTGGCAAGTTGGAGTTGAATGCCTGTTGAACAGATGTGATTCTTGGCGAGAGATTCAGCTTTTCCAATGCCTGAAATTGAAGCTGTGTTGGATATTCTCTTACGCAGCCTATTCGAGGACCGGCGCCTGTGGTCCACTTGCTTCTGCGTTGAACCACATTGCAGTGCCGTTCCATTTCCGCCGCTTCTCCCGACGACGCTGCAGCTTTCTCGGTGGTGGCACCGCCCCCTGTCACTTCCTTCTCCTCCTCTGTGGTTTCATCGGTTTCTCCCTTCTCTTTGTCATTGGGTGGCACGTCCTCGTCTGTTGCACATCTCTGCATTGTCCCAAAACTAAATTAGTGTTTTTTTTCAAACAAATTCATGTATTATACCAATAATTTAACCTTAAAAAACAAAGTTTATACCTTAACGTTTGTTAGGTCAACATTGTTCTCCTTCAAGAACTCAGTGAACTCAATGAAATTTTCTTCCGTGGGATGATAATGGCCACTATAAGGCCATATAGCCTGAAACAAAAAAAACAAAAAAAAATCAAATTTCCAAAACCCATTAATTAAAAATTATGCATTTAAATAAATAAATAAATAAATAAATTACCCTGAGAATGCCACTGTCAGCTACCAATCTGCCAGAAGCTGTGGTGACTGCTCCAGCAAGAAAGCTGGAGTGTTGAAAATGGCCTTTCACCTTCTTCCCCACATACAGATTTCTTGAAGCACTAAGAACAAATATCCATTTGGAGTCATTCGCCGTATTTACGAAATTGCCACTTTGTTTGTATACAAGCTTCCCTTCCTTCGCTACCACCTCGTAAGCCTCCCTTTGATTCTACGCCACCAAAACCAAATAACCCGAGTTCATATTAAAATTATTATACTTTAATTCTAAGTTTGCTGTCGAAACTCAACTTATTAAAAAGATTAATAATTAATTATTATTATTATTCTTATTATACTTACTGGTCCTAGATATTGAATACACTGTCGTTGGAGAATTGTTCTAGAACATTTTTCGAGATTCAACTCTTTTCCATCTCCGATGTCCAACCTTTATTTAAAATTGAAGAAATGGTAATTAGTAAAACGCATATATTTAATCCAACTTAGATAATTGTTTGTTATTACTTACCAATAAAAGAAAGGCTGCGAGCTTTGACTTTGGAACCAAACATTATAGTACATGTGGAGATTGTGCCCGTAGCGATGACGTGGATCGATCTGTTTCATTTGAACGCCCAAGATTTATTAAATTCATTTCTCTTCTTTATTTAAAAATATAATGCCCACTGGTAACGTCCAAGTTTTGCTGTATAATTAAATTATTCCATTTATTATATTAAAATAATTAGGAATTTTAAATTAATAACAAATAAAAGACATTCCAATTATGGAAGCTTTCAAGAGACTTACAGCTTCAAGCCAATGTCTCAAAGCCAATTTCTGAGCTTTCTCATTCTTTGATAACCCTTTACCCACCTGCAACCAAACAAGTTTAGTTCAGATACCGCTCCACGCTAATTTTTTTTTTTAAATTTTGATCGATAATGACATATATTATGGATCAATATGTTTGAATATAGCCTGAATTGACGGGTATACATTGTTGATGAATATAGCCTGAATTGACGGGTATACATTGTTGATGACGGATAATAATTGACTTATTACAAAAAGTCAACGTAAAGTTAAAGAAAAATGAAAAATCAAAGCCCATTCAAATTATTCACCTAAAAAATATAAAACCCACAACCAAAAACAGATCTTTAGTTCAAGAAAACTGTGTAAGAGCGAAAGATATGAATGTATGTGAAGAACAAAGGTGGTCCAAAATTTGACAGAAGAAAAAATCAAACTAAAGAACGATTAACTATCAACATCAAATGAATGAAATAAAATAAAGTACCTTTGCAGCTCTTGCTCCGGCCCTTGACCATTTCGACACGGCGGTTTCCGCCTTGTCGGAGTCAAAAAACGACACTGAACTCCGCCGTAGAGCGGCGAAATCCAACGCCTTCCACCTGAAAACCCCATCAAAAGATAAAAATTATCATTCATTTTTATTAGGAAAAAAAATTGTGGGGTTTGTTTTATTACCATAATTCTTCAACGACAACAGCACAATCGGCGAGATTCCGTCTCGTTCGGTAACTTTTGTAAACTTTCTGCAATTTGACGGCGGCTGCATCAAACTGATGTCCGGCTGGCGCCGGAGACACCACCACGGAGTTCCTCGTTTTAGGGAGTGGAATTCCAGGCGGGTGGCCGGAATCCAAATTCCTAGTTGGCTGCAGCTTCAACTTCCCGGCATTCTTCTCCGACCGAAACCCCCTGTTAGCCTTCTTCGTCTCCGGCGACGACAACGCTTCCCCCGACGACTTCTCTATCACCGCACACATTTTCTGGCAGAAATGTACGCAGAAGCAGAACCCACCTGAAAGAGGAATCCAAGAGATTGGTTTTGCTGTCTGGTTTGTTTTATGTATGTTCTTAGAATCACAAAGTTGTCGGTTTATATATATACATACATACATATAGAGAGAGAGAGAGAGAATTGAATTTGAATGAAAGTTGGGAGTGTGGAAGAGGCAGGGGAATAAACAAAGGAATGGTTTGAATGGGAAAAAGAAAGTTGAATAAATAAATGACATTTTGAAGGAACACGAGGCCGAGACACTCTCATTTATAGATCTCTTTTTTTCCTTTTTTTTTTTTTTTTTTTTT
>NW_019268530.1:189308-204123 GCF_002738365.1 Cucurbita moschata
TTTTTTTTTTTTTTTTTTTTGAATCTCACAATTCCTATTGTTTTATACGCATCTCTCAATGGCTAATTTATAATCAAACAATATTATCTTCTTCTTTAATATTAAGCATTTTTTGAAAATCGAAGACAATATCTTAATTGCTTTTTTTTTTTTCTTTAACATACCAATTTCTATAATAATAAAATAGGAAGAAAACTTGTGTCCGTGTTTCATACTATAATTAATGCATCTAATAATATATTTTTTCCTTATTATATATTATTAAGAAAATGAATATTTAAAAAAGGTGAGGAGATTGTTTGAACAGCTTAGTCCAAGTTGCCTTTTTATTATTTCATTTCATAATATTGGCTTCACGTTGCTTCCCGGTCAATCCCATCATCACCGTCCATGTACGACCGTACACCAATAAATATTTATGACGTCATTTCTACCTCATTCTCTTTTATCTTCTTCATCCTATCATTTACATTTACTAGAAAAAAGGGATTAAAATTATTTTTATGAAAAAAATCAATTTTAAATACATACAAACTCCTCCGATTGACACAACCTAGTTAGTTGAGTTATGTCTCTTGTCATCTTCAAATGACGAGTCAAACTTTCTATTCCTTTCTAGCGAGTCACTTTGCCTCGTTTTAGAGCCCAGTGGATAATAATGAATACAAAAACAAAAAATACACTCGCTTCCTCGCTTCTTTTTCCATCTTTTTATGGTTACGTCTGCTTTTACCTTCTTCCGAATATATATTTCAAGAGGAATTAAATATGGACAAATTCATTCTTGATTTATGAATATGAAAAATCTACCCATTATTCGACCGAGGACCTCCACGATATGCAAGTGAATGATAGAAATACCTTGACAACAAAAGGAACAAAATTCTCGGACAAATTAGGTACGAGCTCCTCTAAAATTGGAAAATGAACTATTATATGTTTGTTTCACGGATAGTAAAAGTAAGTTACGCGATAAATAGTTTATTTTAATGTATGTTTGTCACACGAGTTTTTTTTTTTTTTTTTTGTAAAATATATGTAAGTTATGACTTAAGCATGACATAATCAATTAAAAGATTAGCTTACATGATGATTCAAACTTAAATTCTCGTACAAACAAAATTAGTCACATTCAATGTTTGAACATGAGTTCTTGTATATGTTTAAATACATATAATTTATACCATCATGGATTTAAATACCAAATGTATAATTTACTTAAAAAGAAAAAAAAAAAAAAAGAGCAAGAGGGAATTCATAGTTTGACTTTTCAAAGCGTCCAAAAAAGTGGGCCAAAGAAATTGACCAATGAGCGTCAGAGAAATTCAAAGCTGAAACGACTTTCTCGTTTTCCTCTCAGTTTCCACTTGTAACACAACATTAATCCTAATCAAGCGTCTGGTCCTTTTCCCATTTCTTTGACGTTGTATTTAATTCCTTAATTATAATTAAAACAATAGGAGTTTTAATTTTAATTCCTCACATCTTGTTGTTGGACTAAAATTTCTTATCTCCTAAATATTTTTCTTTAATCTCTTATTTATTTATTTATTTAAAGATAAAAGTAGAAAGATTTAAGAATATTTTGTGAATGAATCCCCGGATTTGTGTTGGTTCCTCAACTCAAAAGCAAGCATCTTTATGGGTTTGTGATGGAATGGATGAGGGTTTTATCCTGGGGTCGAGATTCCGGCGCTGCTTCCTGGGGTTTCCCTTTGCAGAGGCGCTGCTTCCTGGGGTTTCCCTTTGCAGAGGCGCTGCTTCCTGGGGTTTCCCTTTGCAGAGGCGCTGCTTCCTGGGGTTTCCCTTTGCAGAGGCGCTGCCAGGATTTGAATGGACAGTCGAAAAGAAGAAGAAGCGTGAAAGAAAATGCAGGTGGTGATGGAATAATCAACCACTCAAATCTCGCAGATATCAATAAGAAATCCCTAGACGATATCGGACAGCAGCAGAGCTATCTCCAAAACGTACCATCTCTGCATTTGATGCTTAAACAAACTACCTCCTCTGCTTACCCATTTTCATCCTTTTCTTTTCACAATATCCTCTCATTTTCTCATTATTTACATCTCCCATCCACCCGCTTCAACACTCATTCTGCGCCCCTTTCTCTGTCCTTCCTTTTCTAATTACTGCCCGCCATGTGTTTGATTATTTGCTTATGTGAAAGTTCTGGCCTAATGCTTTGAACTCTCACATAATTCATAACACTTGTTCAAATAGAACCAAATAAGCGATTAAACTTTCATATGGGATGTTAATAATTGCTATCTTGATTCCTTAAAGGAAGAATGTAGTGATTTCCATCTTGATTATAACCCAAATGGATGGCTGAGATTGAATTTGGAGCTGCACTTTTACTACTCTGTAAAAGATCGACCCCATTTGTAGTACCTTATTTAATTGATGCAATTTTTTTCCTTCTCCTCCATAAATAGCCCCTCTGTCAATGGATCTTCTCTTCTTTAAATAGGAATGAAACTGGCAGAGGTGAAATAATAAAGCCCCTGCAGTCAAGGTAGCTGGTGTTTTTATTGTTCTTCTCCTCCATATTTACATTGCTTCTGGTTTGGGGAAATGTGAACCTGCTTGATACCCTCAATTATCTGTCTGGGTTCTCAAGAAGACATGAAAGGAACGTATTATTGTTTTATGTTGGTTCTGCATTTAGCTTGTTGGGTTTCTGCTAAAACCACCGCTTTTGCTCCAAATCATCCTCTCCTTCCTCATAAACAACAACGTCTGTTGCCAGCTCTTGCCTCAGCCTCTTCTAATTCAAAACAGGTCAACCTTCGATTTGATTATATGTCCATGAAATAAGTTTAGATTTCTTATTACTAGTCTCGTGTCGATGTGGAACTCATTTTTCTGTGTGTTTTTGAAGGGTGTTGGAGGCGTAAATGAAGAAGAAATGATGTATAGAGGGACGAGACGAATGGGTTCAGGGCGGCCGAGGTGTGAGCACAAATGCTATGGATGCAGTCCATGTGAAGCCATTGAAGTGCCTACCAACAACAACAAGAAGAAGAAGAGGCGCACCCAGGTGGGGGTCCAATACACCAACTATGAGCCCGAGGGATGGAAATGCAAGTGTGGCCATTCCTTTTACACCCCTTGATTCTAACTTGCTTTTCAATTATTGCTTCTTCTTCTTCTTCTTTAGTCGCATGAACCCTATCACTTCAAAACTCACATCAGTATAACATAACTAGAATCTTATCAATTATTTGCATTGGGTGTACGATACTAACATCAATTAGGTTAATTTAGAATAACAATCAAATAACTTGGTTTAAATGAGAGGAAGATTCGAATATGTTAATTAATTTGTTTTTTTTTTAACTCCACGTTTTGATTTTTACCATTTTGGTCCTAAAGTTTTTATTTTATATTCTTTATTCTTTATTCCAAATATGTCCCTCTGTGTCCAGCTTTGATGGGCCATTTGAACAAGCTGTCTTATCTCCCGACCTCGGTATCTATGGGCTGACAAGTCACAACAAAATGTTCTTTTGGTTTTACGTGTTCTCATGGAATTTGGAGTTTTTGTTACCTTGTCTTGTCCTTACAACTATATCCACCTAACAACCCATCCTAAATTAATTTAAAAATCCAGTCCACAATTATTAAATATTATCCAATAATTGAGATATATATTTTCCATCCATCTTAAATCGAGAAGAATGCGGTATTATCGAGTTTAATTAAAAGAAAGAATGATTATATGATATATTATTACTACAAAAATATTCGACTCGGTTTTAATCCTTCGCTACAGATTATGCTTATTTAAACTATTTTTTATTCCAGCTTATTCATAACTCTTTAACATGAAGCATTGAATTTTTATATTTAAATTACTTTTATATGTAGAATGGGTCAAAAGGGTATTTTAATTGCTCCAGCTAAATTCTATCTTATCAAAATAGCATGTCCCCGCTATTTTGGGCCTATCGTGTCTATACATTATAAAGAGAAAAAAAATGCAAAATACCCTAATTTTATTCTCTTATAATATTATAAAGATTTATTATTCCATTACGAAGTAAATAATAAATATGGTCATGTCGATTAAAATATAGGTTAGAAGATAATTAAATTATTTTCGATGTTAGTGAAAAAGTTTAAACTTAAATGTACGGAATATAAAATTAATTGGATTCCTTAGTGTGTCAACATCATTGCATGACAGAGGAGCAGAGACAATTCAGCGTTTGGATTAAGCGCTAAGGGCTTCTCTTTTAACCCAAACGGCGTCGTTAAAATGGAAAGAATCCGAAACCAAAAAAGAGAGAGAAAAAAAAAAGAGAGAAAAGACGATATCCTTTAATAAAGGATTGTAACTGTTAGCGATTTGCTATTTCTTTCCGCTTCGATTGGATCAAAGCCAGAGAGAGAAACAAAGGAGATTTCTGTGGAATTGTTTGTTCTTTAATCCCTCCTCATCGTGTTCTTCATTCTTTTTCTTCTTCTTCTACTGCTATCAACCGCTTTGATTCATTTTTTCGATGAGTAACGATTTGGTTTCTCAATTTTCGCCTCTGTTTCATCTCTCCTTCATGATTTCATTCCGCAACCGTTTTTTTGCTTCTTGATGATGATCTGTCCGGTCTTTTAGCCGTCAATCCAAGGCCTTGACGGTGTTTCTGTCTTTTTCCCCGGGATTTTTCGGCTAGGACTTGTTTTCATTGATCCTAGGGTTTTCTTTTTCTTTTTTCTTTCTGCGAGAATTTTGTATCATGGAGCCGCGAGTTGGAAACAAATTTAAACTCGGTCGGAAGATTGGGAGCGGATCGTTCGGAGAAATCTATCTCGGTTTGCTCTTTTCTTTTTTTTTTTTTTTTGGAGTGGTTCTGCTTTTCATGCGTGATTCTCTGTAGCTTTTCTAATTTGATTTTGATATTGTTTTTCATTTCAGGTACTAATATTCAGACGAACGAAGAAGTCGCGATTAAGCTTGTGAGCAAATTTTGTGCAATTGGTTTGTTTTTGCGGCTGTCGTTGAAAATTTATCGAGATGCTTGCCAATATGTCCTATTTGTTGACCTTATCATTCTGTCCTGTTATTAACTTTTTGTTCTCTTCTTTCAAAATAGACATGCATGCGTATTTGGCTAGGAATTTGAGGTAGGACATAAATTAATTCCTTAATTTTAATCGAGACCGTGGAAGGTAGAGCTTCCTGAAGGCTGTGTTAAGAGTTTGATTTATCAAAAGTTTAAAACCTTGGCGTACTTCTGGTAGACTTATGAAGGCGCCTGAAAAGTTCATGCAAGTTCGTTTGGATAGGCATCTGTAGAGAATGGTCTCCACGTTGAGTTGATTTCTGCTAGAATCTTCATAATGACTTAATGAGGTTGTGTTGATCATCAGTAATCAGTATTCTCATACAAAATGTTGATGTTAGCACAAGTACTTGGTTATGGCCCATGGGTTCAAAGTCCATAGTTCTCTCAATCTCACTCACATTAATATCTATTGTCAAACTTGTGAATGTTGAAAGTGATGGATTTTTAGTTAGAAAAGTATGAGCACGAAACTCATGCAGTACCTCTGTCACCAATGGGATATTCATTTATTTTATTACTTTTCAGCATTTAAGTGGAGCATAGGATGAAAACTTTTTCATGATAAGATGGGCTGATAAGTTATTCCTACGGTACTTCGTTAGCTGTTGGCTCAGATTAAGCTTGAAATTACTTGCAACTTTCCCTTTTGGATGGACAGAATTGAGTCGTTATTTGATTGATGGAATTGGTTCTTTTTTCTCATTAAATAGTCTTTACAGCAATAAGTAATTTTTGCATTCCTGAGACAGTTTCTTTTTCCAGGAAAATGTGAAGACGAAGCATCCACAGCTGCTGTATGAATCAAAACTATACAAAATACTACAAGGAGGAAGTAATAAACGTTACTCTTTACCTTGTCTTGTTTATAAGTTCCACACTTCATAATACATGCTTGCTAACTTTTCGCAATTTGGACAGCTGGAATTCCAAACGTGAGGTGGTTTGGTGTTGAGGGGGACTATAATGTTCTTGTTATTGATTTGTTGGGTCCTAGCCTCGAAGATTTGTTTAACTTCTGCAGCAGAAAATTGTCTCTTAAGACCGTTCTTATGCTTGCTGATCAGATGGTATTATTTAATTCATTGTGTTCACCCATCCCTATGTGTACTTCATGTTCTTGTTTATTAATGCTCTTCGAAACCGTTGCCTTCTTTTAGATCAATCGGGTTGAGTTCGTCCACTCCAAGTCCTTTCTACATCGAGATATCAAACCTGATAATTTTCTTATGGGCTTAGGAAGACGTGCCAATCAGGTTTCAATTATGTTTGTTGTAAGATTTTGCATTTGATTTTGTTTTGATCTATTCATCCAATGTCCTGTATCCATGTTACCATAGGTCTATGCTATTGACTTTGGTTTGGCTAAAAAGTACAGAGACACTTCAACTCATCAGCACATTCCATACAGGTTGGTTTATAATTAAAAATTGTTATCGTTTAATCCATATTAGAACTTTTTATGAAGATCTCAGTTGTAGTATTCATTGCTTTCAGTGATGTCCTTTGGTGTGAATTTTGTTGGCGGGTAATGTAGTACTGGGTCATTGTTAATGCTTAAGATGCTCCGACATGATGCTTGGAAGTTCAAGATGTTAATTAGCATGCTATCCTTCATTCTGGACAATTCATTCAAAACGTTCTTTAAAAAAAAAAAAAAAAAAAAAAAAAAAATAATAATAATAATAATAACTCTAAAATCTAATATAATATATTGTCTTACAATATCCTAATTCCTAGGATAATGTAATATCACTCACTCATTTGTTTATTTCAAGTATTGGGGATTTGCTTCCATGATAAATGTTATGGAGTTAAATTATGGTCTGTTTGTCTCCTTTTCTAACTGTTAGTTCTTGGCTATCATGATATACTAAGAAAATCAGAAAAAATAGTCTAGCTCAGAAGAGAGTGAAAAAGGATTCTGTTACATTTTGCCGTGTATCTGGGTCTGTTGGTTAAGATTTTGGGCTTTGATTTAGATTCTAGACCAATGTTCTATGTTTGAACCTGTGTTCTGGTGTTGGGGGCTGGCATCAATACCGTAAACATATACAAAAAAAAAAAAACAAAAAAAAAAGCACTTTCCTTTTATCTGTTGATCCCAAAGGAACAATTTCCATGAGTTTGACAAATGTAAACTGCTGACAATTTGTAGAGAAAACAAGAATTTGACAGGAACAGCGAGATATGCAAGCATGAATACCCATCTCGGCATCGGTATCTGTTTTCTCTTTCCCTCTATTTTCTCACTCCTCCCAATAATCCACACACACACGTAATAGAACATAGATTTAGAAGTGAAGGAAAATGGAAGAATTATTTTTAGTTCTATTTCCTCTACTCCTTACAATTTTGATTTCTTAACATACAGAACAAAGCCGCAGGGATGATTTAGAATCACTTGGATTTGTTCTTATGTATTTTTTAAGGGGCAGGTAAATGTTTTTCTGTTATCATTTGTGATTTATTATTGTGAAATATGGTGTGCTAACCTGTCATCCCTTTAGTCTTCCTTGGCAGGGACTCAAAGCAGGAACCAAGAAACAAAAGTACGAAAAGATTAGTGAAAAGAAAGTCGCCACATCTATTGAGGTTAGTTAATCCATGTCTTAGGGTGGCATTTCTTGCTAATGATACAATTCTTGTGCTGAATATTATGAAATCCAATTAGATTATGCTGATATATTGTTCTGCTACAGGCCTTATGTCGTGGATACCCTACTGAATTTGCTTCATACTTCCATTATTGTCGATCGTTAAGGTTTGATGATAAGCCAGCCTATTCTTATCTAAAAAGACTCTTCCGTGATCTTTTCATTCGTGAAGGTTTGAATTATATAATCTGTTTGTTATGTTACTGTGTTGTACTGTTCTATTAAATTAAATGAAGTTATACTTTTCAGGTTTTCAGTTCGATTATGTGTTTGATTGGACCATTTTAAAGTATCAGCAGTCCCAGATAACCGCCCCACCTGCTCGTGCTATTGTAAGTTTTGGAATGCATGACATTGACTTTTCCCTTTATGCTAATACTCAATATCCATCCTTAATCCTTGTAAGTTTTAAATTTTAGGCTGGTGCTGGACCAAGCTCTGGACTACCTATGGCTGTGGCCAATGCTGATAGGCACCCTGGTAGTAGATTCTGTTCTTTCTCGAGTTCCTCGTATCTTAACATCTTAATGATTAATGAGTTTCAACAAATTTATTTATTATTTAAAGAAATAATAAATAAAATAATGATGATAATAAAAGAGCCTTAATGATGTCATGCATTCCCTTTCCCTTGCGAAATATCTGAGTGGAAATTTAAGATGCTTAATCTGACCATCCAATTATCTTTGAAGGTGGAGAAGAAGGTCGACCACCTCCGAGTGGCTGGGTACCAGCAGACCCCCTGCGAAGGAGAAACTCTGGTCCAGTAACAGGCACTGGAAATTTATCAAAACAAAAGCCCCCAGCAGTAAATGGTCCAGCTGTTGCCAAGGAGCATATAGTGAGCACTTCTTGATTACACGCTTCTTATCCTGCTCTTCTCATCTGTTAACTCGAACATTATCTTGGCTTCATCCAGCTACCAAATTCCAATATGTTGTTACGTTCAAGTGGATCATCAAGACGAGCTGCCATCGCTAGCAGTCAAGATTTAGCTGCGCTTGGATGTGAAACCGATCCATCTCGCCCTCCAATTCCAGATCCGAGTTCAGCAGCTCTACACAAAATTTCTAGTGCAAGGCATTCTCCTGTAGTATCAGCAGATCAGAACCGTAACGCCTCTGGCAGAAACGTATCAAACATCAGGAACTTTGAGTCAACTCTTAGGGGTATCGAAAGCCTCCATTTTAGTGGAGGAGATGAGAAGGTAAAATATTAGTGGCTAACACTCAGCTCGCTATCTATCTTGTAAATATGGTCGGGCGGTTTGTTCTGCTTTCGTTTGTGTTTTAGGAAAGCAGCAGCAGAAACAACTTGGAAACGAACATTTACTGTCACAAAATGGTAGGAAGAGGAGAATTACTACGTGGCTCATCGAAGAAACTTGTCAATGAATGCCCCATTTTTAGTCGCCTTAGGCAGTGGGATTCAGTTTCTCTAATTTATTTGTTGAATACTGTTCGTTGTATTCCATTTTACGTAATATTTTATCCTCGGCGTTTCTTTCCATAGCCATCCAGACGAACATCAGATCTCAGTAAGTAGTTTATGTTTTTTTTTTTTTTATTTCCTTAGCTACGGTAACGTGGGGGTATCCTCACTGTGACTACATATTTTCTTATGTCTATAAACTAGTTTTGCTTTTCTTCATTTTAATTGCTCATTAGGTAGCCGAACTTTTATTTTCTGCGGCGTTAAGTTCTGTGCTTTGGTAATCAACCGCCATATGGGAATACACCAATTGTTTTAACATAAAACAGTCGTCCAAATCCTTGACAAAAAAGAGATCCAAACGAGATCCGAACAGTTTTAACTAAGAGATCCAAACGAGAAAGGAAATGAAATAAGTTGCCAATGATACCCCTACAGAAAAAGTCCAGAAAATGACCTAGGAGTAGAACTCTTTTTGAGGTGTTTTTCTATTGAAAATTGTAAATGTCGGTCAATTTTATAAAATTTGAACATTCCTTCTCTCAATTTTATACCTAATGCTTCAAATGTCTCGAATTGGATTTTTGTAATCGAATTTGGATGGTAAGATCTCATACATTTTTGTCATCATTTTGTCTCAAGTACAATCTTTTACTATGTAGTAAAAGACTAGAACACGAATGAAAGTTTTTCTTAACTTCCCAATGACATTTGAAAAATGAACAAATATGTCAATGGTACCCCAATAGAAAATGATCTGAAAATATGGTAGGAGCAAAATCACTTCGGTATATTTTTTCACTGAAAGTTCATGTCAATTTCATCAAATTTGAACACTCGTCACAAAGCAAATATTGGTCATAATTCAATTTTTTCATTTAATGCTTCAAATGTTTCAAATAGGGTTTTCGTGTTCGGGTTTAGGTTGTAAGGTCTCGTATACATAGCTATAGGTTTTTTTTTTTATTATTTTATTTATTTTTATCTTCCTTTAGTCCTAGTACAATCTCAAATCTCAAATGAGTATAGTAAGAGACCAAAATTAGAAAGAATATCCCAATAGCACTGGTTTAAGAATTGAAAAAGTTGTCAATAATACTCCTATAGAAAATGCCTAAAAAATGGCTGGGAGCTCAACCATTTTGAGGTCTTAGTTCTATTGGAAAATATATTAATTTCATCAAATTTGGACATTCCTCACAGAACAATTAAAAATAGTGGTCATGAGTTCACCTAATATTTCAGAAATAAGTTTGTCAACGTCCTAATAGCACTCGTTTGAGAAACGACAAAAAGTTGCTAATAATACCCTTATGAAAAATGACTTGAAAATAGCATAGGACTTAATTTGAACATTCCTCACAATATAATTTTTTCACCTAATGCTTCAAATTTCCCAACACAATTTTTTCACCTAATGCTTCAAATTTCCCAAATATAGTTCTCGTGTTCGTGTTTAGGTTATAAGGTCTTGCACACATTAAAAATTTTATTTTATCACCATTTTAGTTTAGTACATTCTTAGTGAATATAGTAAAAGACTAAAACGAAATTCGAATCCTAACGTAAACGTGTTAATGTGTAAATTTCACCGAATTTGAATATTTCTCACAAAATAGTGTAACTTTAGTTGTTTCACATTGGTAAGTATCTCAGAACCTTTGCACTGCAAGTATGAAATGTTTGTTAAAAATTAATGACTAACAAATTCCTTATAAATGGGAATTCAAAAATGGTTCTGAAATGTTCATAAAAATCAAGTGCACTCAACTGCATTATTTATAATTTGAGTTAGAAAGGGACATTTTGTCCATTTTAATGTTCCATACATTATAAATGTAGATTAATTGAAGTCTAAATTTCGAGCATAGTAATGATGGTTAATTGCAAGTGCCAACACTAAACCAGAATATAATTGCAACGTCTGGATGGAGCAAAAGTCGATAGCACAGGAAAAAAAGATGGCAAAAAATCCATCAAAGACCTACAAGAGAAAAAGACAACGAGTTCTTATAACTTCGGGAAAAAAAAGGCAAACAACAGAAAAAAGCCTCAAATACAATACAAAACCCCAACAGAAACAAAAAGGCCCATATTTTACCAGAAAAGCAATTTGACAATCTTTATATTGCAGTGGTGCAGGGCACACCATTTTCCAAGGTCAGATAGGTTCAAGAATATTAATTTAAGACACTAGAGTAGAGGAAAAAGATAGAGGTGAAAAGCTTGAGTCTTCGAAGAGAAGAGAAGAGAAAACCAGATGCCTTGTTGACTTGACCCACCAGAATATTTCCGTTCTCACAGGAGATCAGCAACATTAGCTGGCAGCTCTTCAATTACCACGTTGTAAAACTTCTGAATGTCAAATAACATTCTTTCGTCCTCATTAGTTACAAAGTTGATGGCAACACCCTTTCTTCCAAAACGTCCACTTCTTCCTATACGATGAAGGTAATTCTCTGGTTGTGTTGGCAGATCATAGTTAATAACTAGAGAAACCTGCTGCACATCAATACCACGGGCCAATAGATCGGTAGTAATGAGGACTCTAGAAGAGCCTGAACGGAACTCGCGCATAATAATGTCTCGGGTGTTCTGGTCCATGTCACCATGGGTAGCCGAAACCGTGTGGTCACGGCTTCGCATCTTATCAGTGAGCCAATCCACTTTACGACGAGTATTAACAAAGATGACACTCTGGGTGATGGCCAAAGTCTCATAAAGATCACAGAGGGTCTCGAGTTTCCAGTCTTCCTTGTCAACATTGACATAGAACTGCTTGATACCTTCCAAGGTGAGCTCATCGCGCTTTACGAGAATTCTTACAGGCTTGTTCATGAACTTCCTGGTGATCTCAAGAGCTTCAGGTGGCATTGTAGCAGAGAAGACCCCAACCTGAATCTTGGATGGTAGCAGCTGGAAAATGTCATAAATCTACAATTGGGATATACATTTGTTAGGGGAGTTTCAAGATTGAAACCAGAACTCCAAGACATGATTAGTTCCAATGCAATGAAAAAAGTGAACCATTCAGTTAGTTATAGCGATGGATTCTATACATTGAGAACAGTAAATAAATTAATTAAAAAATCGCACACCGTATGGGAACAAAATAAGTGAACAGCTACAAACTCCATCACCGATATTTTCAGGAAAAGATAGGAGAAAGAACACCGGAAATGAGAGCATCCTACGTCAATTTCTACATCTCCGAAGATAGGAGAAAGAACACCGGAAATGAAAGCATACTACGTCAATTTCTACATCTCCGAAGATATTATTACACAACTAAAAACACTAAACCAATAGGGAAAAAGAAACAATCTTTCAATCTTTCAATCTTCCAATCTTTAAAACCAGAACTCAAACAGTACATAACTGACCAAAGAAACCTGCCAGAATGCTATTAACGACTTAGATAACCTCTTCAGAATGCTATTTATCATGGGGCAATAGTGCCTATAGCTAAACTAAATTTTAACCACTGACTAGGCAACAACTTGTAGCCACAGTCCGGATGCCCTAAACAGTGTAATAAAAAGAACAAAATTTCCAAGCATGTGAGAACAGATTCATGAAAGTAAAATAACAAACCTGATCCTTGAATCCACGTGAAAGCATCTCATCAGCCTCATCCAACACAAACATTCGAATGCAGTCGGGACGAAGTGACTGTCTACGCAACATATCAAACACACGACCAGGAGTACCAACAACAACATGAACACCAGCTTGAAGAATGCGTTGGTCCTCACGAACACTTGTCCCACCAACACAAGCATGAACCTTCACTCCCAGATAATCACCAAGGGCTCGCATAACCTTCTCAATCTGTTGTGCAAGTTCCCTAGTGGGTGCTAAGACCAGAGCCTGGCATTGCACGAGACCGTAATCAAGCTGCTGCAAAATGCCAGAGCAGAAAGTTGCAGTCTTTCCCGTACCAGACTGCGCTTGTTGGATCACATCAAGCCCTTTGCAGAAAGGAACAATTCCCCTTTGCTGAATGGCAGAAGGCTTCTCAAAACCTTTATAAACGAGGTTAAAACTATAATACAGGATATTGCAAACCAGCGAAAGACACAGAGAAAATAAAAAATATAAAAACTATATGATTTGCTTAAATATTAATCATTAAACAATATAAATAGAGGACAAAAAATAACTTTGAGCATAAGGCAAAAAAAGAATAATGCTATATACCAACCATAAGCATAGATGCCTCTGAGAAGGTTTTCTTGCAGGCCCATAGAATCAAAACTATCATAAACTTCATCATAAGAGGTGAAGAAATCTTGTCCATCAGCTGAAAGTCTACATTGACCAAGAGATAAGAATGAATAGAGAAGGAAACTAGAATTAAGAGGTTACAAAAAAACATAATAAAGATAATATGCAATGAAACTTAATAGTACTGTAGGAATAAATTGTCTAGGATGTTCAAAAAAGTTAAAACGTCAAACTTACAACTCATTCATCTTAGAGTCAAACTGACGTGCATCAAATTGAGAACCTTCTGGAGCCAAACCCGCCATATCTGTATGCAGCCAAACATATAAAACATGAAGTAGGTTATGGCAAAAAAATTGTATAGAAACATCTAAAACAAGAAGCTCACGCCACCTTTAACTTCTGAACAACAAAATATAAACATGAATAGAGGAAAAGAAGATTGGGAAAAGAAATGGTAACAAATTTGTTATCGTGGAAATTTTCATTGCCATCAAAACCCAACGGTCTATTATTCTAAGCTATTTCAAAGTGATTTGAAATCTTGAGTGCTTCTATTCCAAATGGATTTAACCTTGCCATGCTTTGATTTTCGATCAATAAATCAATATTAAACGCCTAGTCGAATTAAATTACATTTTATTATACATCTACCATCCAAATACAAAATTATGAGCGTTCCACACAAGATAAGAATTCAAATCCGTTTCTAAGGTATCAAATCATAGGATTTAAAATCATTTTCGAACATTATAGACTCCAAACGGAGGTAATAGTCATAAGAGAAAATGTAACAGAAAAGGCAAACTTGCAATCAAAAAATGCAGAGGGCATGCATTAACTTTCTGTCCTCATTCCGGGAGACGTTTACAAAAAAACGAAGGTGGCCAATAGATTATTAGTAAGATCTTCGGGTATCAAAAGCCACTTTGGCACTCCCTAAACGTTATAAAAGAATGATCGAGCGTTTAGAGAGCAAGGAAAGCTTTCGCTAGGATGGTAATTAGCGTATAAAGAAAAAGGGAGAAAAACAGATGAGAACTAGGGGAGAACACTCGTTGGACATTTCGCGTGGACATATTATCAAGATGAAACATCAAAACATTTTACACAGAAGCGCAAGTGCGTCACACGAACTATCAAACAAAATTTTGTAACAGTACCACCTTCAGAAGAATGTCCTAGATATAGCTACTTCACTATCATCTACCGCCCAAAAGGCTTTGGAGGAAAAAATTTAGCCATGTTAGGGAACTTTCTAAACTCCAGACCACATAATCGCACAGCGAATGTCCAAGACATCAACTAATCTCAACACACTATGAAAAAATACGATAATAATCTAAAACCTATTCACCAATCATGGGGCGCAGATTTTACAAAAAAAAAAAAAAAAAAAAAAAAAAAAAAAAAAAAAAAAAAAAAAAAAAAAAA